>NW_026138235.1:0-127958 GCF_025592945.1 Manacus candei | reverse complement strand
CCCAACAGCCCCCCGGGGGGGCTTTGACACCCCAACACTGCCCTGGGAGGGCTCTGACACCCCGACATCCCCCCGGGGGGGGCTCTGACACCCCCAACACTGCCCTGGGGGGGCTCTGACACCCCAACACCCCCCGGGGGGGGCTCTGACACCCCGACACCCCCCCGGGGGGGGCTCTGACACCCCGACACCCCCCGGGGGGGCTTTGACACCCCAACACCCCCCGGGGGGGCTTTGACACCCCAACACTGCCCTGGGAGGGCTCTGACACCCCAACACACCCCCGGGGGGGGCTCTGACACCCCCAACACTGCCCTGGGGGGGCTCTGACACCCCAACACCCCCCGGGGGGGCTTTGACACCCCAACATCCCCCCGGGGGGGGCTCTGACACCCCAACACCCCCCGGGGGGGCTTTGACACCCCAACACCCCCCCGGGGGGGGCTCTGACACCCCAACACCCCCTGGGGGGGCTCTGACACCCCAACACCCCCCCGGGCCCGCAGCACCACGGGGGGAGCTCCGGGGGGGGCACGGTGGGATGGGGGGGTCACAGGGTGGGGGGCTCAGGGGGTGGGGGGTGGTCCATGGGGCGAGGGGTGTGGAGGTTTGGGATGTGAGAGGGTTTGGGGGTCCGGGGGGGGGCGGTGAGGGAGGTTTGGGGGGCAGGGGGGGTGGGGGGGTTCAGGAGGGGTGCTGGGGGGGTTTGGGGGTCCGGGGGGGGGCGGTGAGGGAGGTTTGGGGGGCAGGGGGGAGTGGGGGGGCTCAGGAGGGGTGGGGGGCTGTGGGGCAGGGGGTCAGTGGGGCAGGGGGGGTGTGGAGGGCTGCGGGTCACGGGGTTCAGGGGTCTATAGGACAGGGGGTGAGGGGGATTTTTGGGGCAGGGGGTGCAGGAGGTGTGGGGGGCTCAGGAGGGGTGGGGGGGGGGGTCGGGGGTTAGTGGGGTGGGCAATGAGGGAGATTTTTGGGGTGAGGGGGGTGGGGGCCTCAGGAGGGGTGGGGGGCTGTGGGTTAGGGGGTTCAGGGGTCTATAGGACAGGGAGTTTGGGGGTCTATAGGACAGGGGGTGAGGGGGATTTGTGGGGCAGGGGGTGCAGGGGTCTATAGGACAGGGAGTTTGGGGGTCTATAGGACAAGGGGTTTGGGGGTCTGTGGGGCAGGGGGTGCAGAGGGTCATGGGGCAGGGGCTGAGGGGGGAATTTTGGGGCAGGGGGTGTAGGGAGGCCATGAGACAGGGGGTGTGTAGGGTCCATGGGGCGAGGGGGGATTTGTGGGGCAGGGGCTACAGGGGTCTATAGGATGGGGGGGTTGGGGATTTGTGGGGCAGGGGGTACAGGGATCTATAGGATGGGGGGTTGGGGGAGTTATGGGGCAGGGGGTGCAGAGGGTCATGGGGCAGGGTGCGTAGGGGGCCATGGGGCAGGGGGTGAGGGGGATGTGTGGGATAGGGGGTGTGGTGGATCCATGGGGCAGGGGGTTCAGGGGTCTATAGGACAGAGGGTTTGGGGGGTCCATGGGGCAGGGGGTTAGGGGGATTTGTGGGGCAGGGGGTTCAGGGGTCTATAGGACGGGGTATTTGGGGGATTATGGGGTGCAGGTCGTGGGGCAGGGGGTGGGGGGGATTTTTGGGGCGGGGGTTTGGGGGGCCACGGGACAGGGGGTGCAGGGGGCCGTGGGGTGTGGGGGCCGTGGGTCAGGGTTATGGGGGGCCGTGGGGTGTGGGGGCCGTGGGTCAGGGTTATGGGGGGCCGTGGGGTGTCCACGAGCCCACAGGATCGGGCCCCTCCAGTTCCAGCCGCCCCCCCTCCCCCAGGCGAGAGGCTCGGCACCCCCCGGGTTTGGGCAGGGGGGTGACCCTGACCCCCGAGGGGACAAACGGGGCAGGGATTGGGGCTGGGGGGCTCGGGGGGCGGGGGGTCACAGTGAACCCCCCCCCGGGCAGGGCAGACCCCCCGTGTGGCACAGGGTGGGCCACGACCCCGCCACGGGGGGAGTCGGGGGGCTCTGCCCCCCTTGCTGGGCTGCCAAACCCAGGGACACCCCCAAAAACCCCCAGTGGGGGGTCCCGGGGCCCCCGAGCCCGTAACCCCATCCCCCCACATAACCCCATAACCCCACAGGGAGCCTGGGGGGCAGGACCCCCCTTTAGAGGGCCCTGGGTGCCCCTCCGGGGTCCTGGGGTGCCCCCCAAGAGGGGCCCTGGGGTACCCCCCAATAGGGGTCCTGGGGTACAGCCCCTATAGCCCCAGGGGGTCCTGGGGTGCCCCCCAAGTCCTGGAGTATGACCCCATAGGGGTCCTGGAGTGGCCCCAATAGGGGCCCTGGGGTACAACCCCTGTATCTCCAGACGGGTCCTTGGGTGCCCCCCAGTAGGGGTCCTGGAGTACGGCCCCTATAGCTCCAGAGGGGTCCTGGGTGCCCCCAGGGGGTCCTGGGGTGCCCCCCAATAGAGGTCCTGTGGTACGGCCCCTACAGGTCCAGAGGGGTCCTGGGGTGCCCCCCAAGTCCTGGAGTATGACCCCATAGGGGTCCTGGAGTGGCCCTCAATAGGGGTCCCGGGGTACGGCCCCTATAGCTCCAGGGGGTCCTGGGTGCCCCCCAATAGGGGTCCCGGGGTACGGCCCCTATAGCTCCATAGGGGTCCTGCGGTGCCCCCCAATAGGGGTTCTGGGGTACGGCCCCTATAGCTCCAGGGGGTCCTGGGGTGCCCCCCCGTAGAGGTCGGGGGGGTACAGCCCCTATAGGTCCAAAGGGGTCCCGGCGGACCCTCCTCTCCCGCAGCCCTTCTGGGGGTCGCGGCCACCTCCCTCCCTCCCCTGGGGGGGTCCCGGGGCTGGGGGGGGGGCTGGGCGGACCCCCCGTCGGCGGCCCCCGCCCCCGGCTCCCCCCGCCCCTCCCCGCCCGCCGGGGCCGGGGCCGGGGCTCGGGGAAACTTGCGGCGAACCCCGGGCGGCGGAGGCAGAGCCGGCGGCGGGGGGGGGACACCGGGCACGGCGGCACCGGGACACGGCACCGGCGGCACCGGCGGCACCGGGACACGGCACCGGGACACGGCACCGGCGGCACCGGGACACGGCACCGGCGGCACCGGCGCTCCCCGGCCGAGCATCCCCAGGTAGGAGCGCGCAGCATCCCCGGCGCCCCTCGCCGCTGCTCCCCAGTCCCGCTTCTCCCGGTTCTCCCCAGTCCCGGTTCTACCCGTTCCCGGTTCTCCTCTCCAGGTTCTCCCCATCCCCGCTTCTCCCCATCCCCGCTTCTCCCCGTTCCCGGTGCTCCCCATCCCCGGTGCTCCTTTCCAGGTTCTCCCTCTCCCGGTTCTCCCCATCCCCGGTTCTCCCCATCCCCGATTCTCCCCATCCCCGGTTCTCCCCATCCCCGCTTCTCCATCCCCGGTGCTCCTTTCCCGGTTCTCCCCATCCCCGCTTCTCCATCCCCGGTTCTCCTCTCCCGCTTCTCCCCATCCCCGCCTCTCCCTCTCCCGGTTCTCTCCCCTCCCAGCGCTCCCGGCCCTTCCTCCGCGGCTCCCCATTCCCGGTTCTCCCCATTCCCGGTGCTCCCACCCCCGGTGCCCGGATCCATCTTGGCTCCGGTGCTGCCTGCGCAGCCGCCGGGTACCGGGAGGCGGGAGGGGCGGGAGCGGAGAGGGGAGGGGGAGCCGCGGCCGCTGCCGGGGGGCCTCGGGAAGCACCGGGACCGCGGGCAGGGGGGCCGGGAGCGGGGCCGGGGGCTCCGGGACCACCGCGGGCCTCGGGAAGCACCGCGGCCGCCGCTACCGGGGCTGCGGGAGGGGAGGCACCGGGGCCGAACCGGGGCCGGGGGGGGGCTACGGGAGGCACCGGGGGGCTACGCGAGGCACCGGGGCCGCGGGGACCGGGGCTGCGAGCGGTACCGGGAGCTGCGGGAGGCACCGGGGGGCTACGGGGAGCCCCGGGGGGCTACGGGAGGCGCCGGGGGCTACTGGTGGTACCGGGAGCTACTGGTGGTACCGGGAGCTACTGGTGGCAGCGGGGGGGGCTCCGGGGGGCACCGGTGCCGCTCGGCCGCGCTCGCCGGGCCCGGCCGGGGCTGAGCCGCGTCCCCGCTGCCCCCGGGCAGGGGCGATGGAGCCGCCGCGGAGCCTCCCGGGGCTGGAGCGGGAGCGGGGGGCGCTGGACGCGGCCGGAGGGTGCCCGTCCCCCCTGGACACCAAGGCCGTGCCCGGCAGGAAGATCTGGGTCAAGCTGCGGGCGCTGTGAGTGACCCCCCCCCGGTCGGGAACCCCCAAAGCACAGACTGGGACCCCCAGGACGGGACCCCCAAAGCACAGACTGGGACCCCCGGTCGGGAACCCCCAAAGCACAGACTGGGACCCCCAAAGCACAGACTGGGACCCCCAGGACGGGACCCCCAAAGCACAGACTGGGACCCCCGGTCGGGAACCCCCAAAGCACAGACTGGGACCCCCAAAGCACAGACTGGGACCCCCAGGACGGGACCCCCAAACGGAGACAACCCCCCCCAGAGCGGGACCCCCAAAGCACAGACTGAGACCCCCAAAGAGGGACCCCCAGACCCCAAACTGAGACCCCCAACCGGGAATCCCAAAGCACAGACTGAGACCCCTAAAGAGGGACCCCCCCAAACCCCAAACTGAGACCCCCAAAGCACAGACTGAGACCCCCAAAGAGGGACCCCCCCAAACCCCAAACTGAGACCCCCAACCGGGACCCCCAAAGCACAGACTGAGACCCCCAAAGAGGGACCCCCCAGACCCCAAACTGAGACCCCCAACCGGGACTCCCAAAGCACAGACTGAGACCCCTAAAGAGGGACCCCTAAATCACGGACTGAGACCCCCAACGGGGACCCCCAAACGGAGACAACCCCCCCAGAGCGGGACCCCCAAACCACAGACGGAGGCTCCCAAAGAGGGACCCCCAAACCCCAAACTGAGACCCCCCCAAACCCCAAACTGAGACCCCCAAACTGGGACCCCCAAACCGAGTGACCCCAAACCCTAAACCGGGACCCCCAAACTGGGACCCTTCAGCCCCAAACTGGGACCCCCAAACCAGGACCCCCGAGCCCCCCAACAGCCCCCTTTGCCCCCCCCCCCCCATCTAAGAGCACCCCAACAACCCCCCCCAGGCAGGAGCCCCCCGGGACCTTCAGCTGCCCCTCGGGGACCCCCAAAGTGTCCCCAACCCCCCCGGGGACCCCCCTGCACCCACCGCACCCCCTTGGGGCGGGGGGGGGCACTGGGACCCCCTGGGGTGATGGGACACCCCCCCTCACCCCGGGGGGGGCACCCTGGGGTGACAGAGGACCCCCAACTGGGGGGGGGGGCAGCGCAGGTGACATCACGTGACATCCCCGGGAGTGCCCCCCCCCCTTGGCACCCCCTCCCTCTCCCGGGGGGGGTCCCGGGGGGGTGCCACCCCCTCACCTGTGCCACCCCCTCACCTGTGCCACCGGCGGCTCACGTGGCCCCGCGCCCACCTGCGGCACGTGCCGCGCGTGGGGGGGGCCCGGGGGGGCCACACGTGCCCGGGGGGGGGGTTGGGGGGCGAAGGAACACGCGTGTGGCACACACGTGTGTGCCCGGGGAGGGGGGGGGGTGCCCGTGTCGCTGCACACGCGTGGGACACGCCAGGACAGGGCAGGGCCGGGCAGGGCCGGGGGCACAGGGGAGTGGGCAAAAGGGGGGGGAGCCCCAGGGGGGCACAGGGGAGTGGGCAAAGGGGGGGGAGCACCCCAGGGGGGGCAGGGGGGGGCAAGGGGGGGGAGCACCCAGGGGGGGCAGGGGAGTGGGCAAAGGGGGGTGGGAGCACCCCAGGGGGGGCAGCAAGGGGGGGGGAGCACGCCAGGGTGGGCACACGCATGTTGGGGGGGGGGTGGGAGCACCCCAGGGTGGGCACAGAGGGGTGGGAAGGGGGGGGAGCACCCCAGGGTGGGCAGCAAAGGGGGGGGGAGCACCCCAGGGTGGGCACAGAGGAGTGGGAAGGGGGGGGGGAGCTCCCCAGGGTGGGCAGCAAGGGGGGGAGCACCCCAGGGTGGGCACACGGGAGTGGGCAAAGGGGGGGGTGGGAGCACCCCAGGGTGGGCACACACGTGTTGGGGGGGTGGGAGCACCCCAGGGTGGGCACACACGTGTGTGGGGGGCCTTGGCACACGTGTGTGGGTGCACACGTGTGTGCGGGGGGGGTGGGAGCACCCCGGGGTTAGGGTGGGGGTCCCTGAGCCCCCCCCGTTCCAGGGTGCTGGTGGCAGGTCCCCAGGGTGGGGGTCAAAGGCTGGGGGGGGGCACGAGGGGTCGCGGTGAGACCCCCCCGGGGTGGCCCTGGGGACACTGGTGGCCCCCTGAGGGGGGGGAGGTGACAGGTGCCCACCTGGCAGGTGACACAGCCCCACCCTCGTCCCTTGGCCCCACGAGTGACACGGGGGGGTCCCCCGTGGCGGTGCCACCAAGGGGGGGGGGTCCCTGAGGGTGACTGTGCCCAGGGTGGGGGTCCCAGGCGTTGGATGTCCCCAGGGTGGGGGTCCCAGGGGGTGACTGTGCCACCAAGGGTGGGGGTCCCAGGGGGTGACTGTCCCCAGGGTGGGGGTCCCTCAGGGTGACTGTCTCCAAGGTGGGGGTCCCTGAGGGTCACTGCCCCCAGGGTGGGGGGTCCCTGAGGGTCACTGTCCCCAGGGTGGGGGTCCAAGGGGGTCCCTGTCCCCAGGGAGGGGGTCCCAGCCCGTGGGGGTCCCCCGGGTGGGTGGCCAGCCGCGGGCCGGTGACAGTCGCCCTCCCCAAGGTCACAGCCGCGCTGGCTTCCAAGTGACGTCTGAGCCCCCCCCGCCCCCCCGTCCCCCCCCGCTGTCACCGTCATTGGCACCGTGACGGGGGCGCGCGTGGCCCCTCCCCCCCCGCGGCTCCGGCCACACGGCCGAGGGGCCGAGTCCCCGCTGTCACCTCCCCGTGTCCCCCATTGTCACCTCCCTGTGTCCCCCCTGCTGTCACCTCCCTGTGTCCCCCGCTGTCACCTCCCCGTGTCCCCCATTGTCACCTCCCTGTGTCCCCTCTACTGTCACCTCCCTGTGTCCCCCGCTGTCACTGTCCTGTGTCCCCCGCTGCCACCTCCCCGTGTCCCCTTCTATCACCTCCCCGTGTCCCCCGCTGTCACCTCCCCGTGTCCCCCCCACTGTCACCTCCCCCTGTCCCCCACTGTCACCGTCCTATGTCCTCCCCCCGCTGTCACCTCCCCGTGTCCCCCATTGTCACCGTCCTGTGTCCCCTTCTATCACCTCCCTGTGTCCCCCATTGTCACCGTCCTGTGTCCCCCCTGCTGTCACCTCCCCCTGTCCCCCATTGTCACTGTCCTGTGTCCCCCCGCTGTCACCGTCCTGTGTCCCCCCCACTGTCACCTCCCCCGTGTCCCCCATTGTCACCGTCCTGTGTCCCCCCTCATCACCCTGTGCCCCCCCACTGTCACCTCCCCGTGTCCCCCATTGTCACCGTCCTGTGTCCCCCCTCATCACCCTGTGCCCCCCCACTGTCACCTCCCCCTGTCACCTGCTGTCACCTCCCCGTGTCCCCCATTGTCACCGTCCTGTGTCCCCCCACATCACCCTGTGCCCCCCCACTGTCACCGTCCTGTGTCCCCGCTGTCACCCCTGTGCCCCCCCGCTGTCCCCTCCCCGTGCCCCCGAGTGGCACAGGGCTGGCAGCAGGACAGGTGCCACCCCCAGGCTTGGGGACCGTGTGCCCGGGCGTTGGGGACACGGGGTGGGCAGCGCTGGGCACCCCGGGGGCACCTCGGGGGCACCTCGGGGGCACTGGTGACAGTGCCAGGGGCCGGGGGGCACTGCCAGGGACCCGCTGGGTGCTGGTGGCACTGACGAGTCCTCGGAGAGGGACACGCTGGCCCAGGACAGGGACCTGGTGCCACCCTGTGCCACTCGTGTCACTCTGTGCCACCCTGTGCCATCCTGTGCCACTCGTGTCCCTCTGTGCCATCCTGTGCCACTCGTGTCCCTCTGTGCCACCCTGTGCCACCCTGTGCCACCCGTGTCACTCTGTGCCACCCTGTGCCACTCGTGTCACTCTGTGCCATCCTGTGCCACCCGTGTCCCTCTGTGCCATCCTGTGCCACTCGTGTCACTCTGTGCCACCCTGTGCCACCCTGTGCCACCCATGTCACTCTGTGCCACCCTGTGCCACTCGTGTCCCTCTGTGCCACCCTGTGCCATCCTGTGCCACCCGTGTCCCTCTGTGCCATCCTGTGCCACCCATGTCACTCTGTGCCACCCTGTGACAGTCATGGCATCCTGTGCCCTCTGTGTCACCTGTGCCACCTTGTGCCATCCTGTGCCACTCGTGTCATTCTGTGCCACTCTGTGACAGTTATGGCATCCTGTGCCATCTCAGTGTCACCTGTGCCACCCTGTGCCATCCTGTGCCACTCGTGTCCCTCTGTGCCACCCTGTGCCATCCTGTGCCACCCGTGTCACTCTGTGCCACCCTGTGACAGCCGTGACATCCTGTGCCCTCTGTGTCACCTGTGCCACCCGTGTCACTCTGTGCCACCCCGTGCCAGGCGTGCCACCCATGCCATACTGTGCTATCTCATGCCACCTGTGCCATCCTGTGCCACCTGTGCCACCTCACATCTCTCTGTCCCCCTGTGCCATCCTGTGCCATCGATGCCATCTGTGCCATCCTGTGCCATCTGTGCCATCCCATGCCAGCCTGTGCCACCTGTGCCATCTCACATCTCTCTGTCCCATCCATGCCATTTGTGCCACCTGTGCCATCCTGTGCCATCCTGTGCCACCTGTGCCATCCTGTGCCATCTCACATCTCTCTGTCCCCCCGTGCCACCTCTGCCATCCTGTGCCATCGATGCCATCTGTGCCATTCTGTGTCATCTGTGCCATCCCATGCCAGCCTGTGCCACCTGTGCCATCTCACATCTCTCTGTCCCCCTCGTGCCACCTGTGCCATCCTGTGCCACCTGTGCCACCTCACATCTCTCTGTCCCTCCCGTCCCCCCTGTCCCCCCCGTGCCACCTGTGCCATCTCACGTCTCTCTGTCCCCCCCGTGCCACCTGTGCCACCTGTGCCATCTCACGTCTCTCTGTCTCCCCCGTGCCACCTGTGCCACCTGTGCCATCTCACGTCTCTCTGTCCCCCCCGTGCCACCTGTGCCACCTCACGTCTCTCTGTCCCTCCCGTCCCCCCCGTGCCACCTGTGCCACCTCACGTCTCTCTGTCCCTCCCGTCCCCCCCGTGCCATCTGTGCCGTCCATGTGCGAGCGAGGCGGGCGCTGCGGGTGCGGGGGTGGCACTTCCCAGGCAGCCAGATGGGCACCCCCCGCCCCCCGAACCCCCCCCGGCTCAGGGACACCCGCGCTCCTGGGGGAGGGGCTCGTGATGCCCACCCTGGGGGGCCGTAACACCCCGTGCCCGTTCTGGGGGGTCCGTAACACCCCGTGCCTGTTCTGGGGGGTCTGTGACACCCCATGCCCACCCTGGGGGTCCATAACACCCCGTGCCCGTTCTGGGGGGTCTGTGACACCCCGTGCCCGTTCTGGGGGGTCCATAACATCCCATACCCATTCCGGGGGGGTCCATAACATCCTGTGCCCACCCCAGGGGTCCATAATACCCCGTGCCCATTCCGGGGATCCATAACGCCCCGTGCCCACCCCGGGGGTCCATAACACCCCGTGCCCACCCCGAGGGGTCCGTAATACCCTGTGCCCACCCTTGGGATCCATAACACCCCGTGCCCATTCTGGGGGGTCCGTAACACCCCGTGCCCATTCTGGGGGGTCTGTAACGCCCCATACCCATTCTGGGGGGTCCGTAACACCCCGTGCCCGTTCTGGGGGGTCCATAACACCCCATACCCATTCCGGGTGGTCCATACCACCCTATGCCCACCCCGGGGGTACATACCACCCCATGCCCATTCCAGGGGGTCCCTAACACCCTATGCCCACCCTGGGGGTCCGTAACACCCTGTCCCTATTCTGGGGGGTCTGTAACACCCCGTGCCCACCCCGGGGGTCCGTAACACCCCGTGCCCATTCCGGGGGGTCCGTAACACCCCGTGCCCATTCCGGGGGGTCCGTAACACCCCATGCCCATTCCGGGGGGTCCGTAACGCCCCGTGCCCGCGCCGGGGGTTTGTAACATCCCATACCCATTCCGGGGGGTCTGTAACACCCCGTGCCCACCCTGGGGGTCCGTAACGCCCCATGCCCACCCTGGGGGTCCATAACACCCCATGCCCATTCCAGGGGGTCCGTAATGCCCCGTGCCCACCCCGGGGGTCTGTAACATCCCATACCCATTCCGGGGGGTCCCTAACACTCTATGCCCACCCTGGGGGTCCGTAACACCCTGTCCCCATTCTGGGGGGTCTGTAACGCTCCACACCCATTCCGGGGGGTCCCTAACACCCTATGCCCACCCTGGGGGTCCGTAACACCCCGTGCCCACCCCGGGGGTCTGTAACACCCCATACCCACCCCGGGGGGTCCATAACACCCCATACCCATTCCGGGGGGTCCCTAACACCCCATGCCCATTCCGGGGAGTCCGTAACGCCCCGTGCCCGCCCCGGGGGGGTCGGCGCGTTGCCCCCCCAGGCTGCGGTACCTGGTGAAGCAGCTCGACTCGGGCGAGGTGAACGTGGACGAGCTCAAGCGCAACCTGGAATACGCGGCCTCGCTGCTCGAGGCCGTTTACATCGACGAGACCAGGTGGGCGGGGGGCACCCGGGGGGTGGGCGGCACTCAGGGGGGGTCCCCGCGGGGAGCTGACCCTTCCCCCGGCCCGCAGGCAGGTGCTGGACACGGAGGACGAGCTGCGGGAGATGGGCTCGGACGCGGCGGTGCCGTCGGAGGTGCGGGACTGGCTGGCGGCCACCTTCACGCAGCAGGCGCGGGCCAAGGGGCGCCGGGCCGAGGAGAAACCCAAGTTCCGCAGCATCGTGCACGCCGTGCAGGCGGGGATCTTCGTGGAGAGGTGGGAACAGCCCCGGGAACGCTCCGGGAGAGGGGGCAGCTGGAAAAGGAGGGTTGGGGGGGGGGGGCTGGGGAGAGGGGGAGGGGGAGGGGGAGGCGCGGATCTCATGGGGCAGCCACGGGGGGGGGGGGGGGGGGGGGCAGAGTGCGGGGGAGGGGCGGTCCCCAGGGGTCAGGGAGTGTCCCCATGTCCAGGGGGTGTCCCCAGAACCCGGGGGGGTCCCCAGTGGTCAGGATGTGTCCCCATGTCCAGGGACTGTCCCCAGCATCGGGAGGGGGGTCCTCAGTGCCCAAGGGCGTCCCCCAGTACTTAGAAATTGTCCCCATGTCCAGGGACTGTCCCCAGCACCCAAGGGGGTCCCCAGTGCCCAAGGGGGTCCCCCAGCACCCAGGAACTGTCCTCACATCCAGGGACTGTCCCTGACACCCAGAGGGGTCCCCAGTGCCCAAAGGGGGTCCCCCGGTGGTCAGGGAGTGTCCTCACGTCCAGGGAGTGACCCCAGCACCCGGGGGGGTCCCCAGTGGTCAGGATGTGTCCCCATGTCCAGGGACTGTCCCCAGCACCCAGGGGGGGCCCCAGTGCCCAAGGGGGTCCCCCAGTGGTCTAGGAGTGTCCCCACGTCCAGAGACTGTCCTCAGCACCCGGGGGGGCCCCAGTGCCCAAGGGGGTCCCTCAGTATCCAGGAACTGTCCCCACATCCAGGGACTGTCCCCAACACCCGGGGGGGTCCCCAGCGGTCAGGATGTGTCCCCATGTCCAGGGACTGTCCCCAGCATCGGGAGGGGGGTCCTCAGTGCCCAAGGGCGTCCCCCAGTACTTAGAAATTGTCCCCATGTCCAGGGACTGTCCCCAGCACCCAAGGGGGTCCCCAGTGCCCAAGGGGGTCCCCCAGCACCCAGGAACTGTCCTCACATCCAGGGACTGTCCCTGACACCCAGAGGGGTCCCCAGTGCCCAAAGGGGGTCCCCCGGTGGTCAGGGAGTGTCCTCACGTCCAGGGAGTGACCCCAGCACCCGGGGGGGTCCCCAGTGGCCAGGGAGTGTCCCCATGTCCAGGGACTGTCCCCAGCACCCGGGGGGGTCCCCAGTGGCCAGGGAGTGTCCCCATGTCCAGGGACTGTCCCCAGCACCCGGGGGGGTCTCCAGTGCCCAAGGGGGTCCCCCGGTGGTCAGGGAGTGTCCTCACGTCCAGGGACTGTCCCTGGCACCAAGAGGGGTCCCTCAGAACTGAGGTGGGTTCCCAGTGTCCAAGGAGGTCCCCCAGCAACCAGGGGGGTTCCCCAACACCCAAGGACTACCCCCAGCACCCTGGGGGGGCCCCCGGTGCCCAAGGGGGTCCCTCAGCACCCTGGGGGGTGCCCAAGGGGGTCCCTCAGCACCCTGGGGGGTGCCCAAGGGGGTCCCTCAGCACCCTGGGGGGTACCCAAGGGGGGTCCCTCAGCACCCAGGGTCTGCCCCCAGCACCAAGGGGGTGTGTCCCTCAGAACCAAGGTGGGTCCCCAATGCCCAAGGGGGTCCCCCAGCACCCCAGGGGGGTTCCCCCAGAACCGAGGGGGTTCCCCCAACACCCAGGGGGGTTTCCCAACACCCAGGGACTGTCCCCAGCCCCCGGGGGGGTCCCAGCTGTACCCCCCAGCCCCCCCAGCCCTGCCTCCCCCCCAGGATGTTCCGCCGGACGTACACGGCCGTGGCACCCACCTACTCCACCTCCATCCTCAACTGCCTGAAGGTACCGGGGGGGCACTCCGATATCCCCAGGGGGGCACCCCGATATCCCCGGGGGGGCTGCTGGGCATCCCTGGGCATCCTTGGCCAGCCCTGGCCAGCCCTGGGTATCCCTGGGTATCCCTGGCCAGCCCAGGGCCTCCCAGGAATTACTGGCCCCCCCGGGCATCCGTGGCATTCCTGGGCTTCTCTGGACATCCCTGGACGTGACCGGGCACCTCAGGGAGTCACTGGGAATCACTGCCCAGCCCTGCCCAGCCCTGGGCTTCCCTGCCCAGCCCTGGGCTTCCCTGCCCAGCCCTGGAGTTCCTGCCCATCCCTGGAGCTCCTGCCCACTCCTGGAGCTCCTGCCCATCCCTGAACTTCCCTGCCCATCCCTGGAGTTCCTGCCCCTCCCTGGGCTTCCCTGCCCATCCTGGGCTTCCTTGCCCATCGCTGGGGTTCCTGCCCATCCCAGGGTTTCCCTGCCCATCCCTGGGTTTCCCTGCCCATCCCTGGGCACGGCCCCGGGGTCCGGCGGGTGCCGCCCCCGCCCTGGCACCGCCCCCGTGCCCCCCCACCCCCCAGGGCCTCGATCTCTGGACCTTCGACGTGTTCGCGCTGAACCGGGCGACGGAGGATCACTCGCTGCGAACCGTCGTGTTCGAGCTCTTCACCCGCCACAACCTCAGCAACCGCTTCAAGGTGGGCCCGCCCCCTGTGCCAACCCCCGGGCACCCCCGGTAACCCCCAGAGACCTCCCGAGAACCCCCAGAGACCCCCCGGTAACCCCCAGGCCCGCCCCGATAACCCCCAGGCACCCCCTGCCCACCCTCTGCCCGCCCCCTGTGCCAACCCCCGGGCACCCCCGGTAACCCCCAGACACCCCCTGCCCACCCTCTGTCCACCCCCTGTGCCAACCCCCAGGCACCCCTTGATAATCCCCAGACACCCCAGCCTGCCCTCTGCCTGACCCCTGCCCACCCTCTGCCCAACTCTGTGCCAACCCCCCTGTACCAATCCCCAGGCACCCCCTGATAACCCCCAGACACCCCCTGCCCACCCTCTGCCCACTCCCCGGCCTGCCCTTGTGCCCACCCCTGTGCCAACCCCCAGACACCCCCTAATAACCCTCAGTCACCCCCTGCCCGTCCCTCTGCCCAACTCTGTGCCAACCCCCCTGTACCAACCCCCAGACACCCCAGCCTGCCCTCTGCCTGACCCCTGCCCGTCCCTGTGCCCACCCCTGTGCCAACCCCCAGACACCCCCTGATAACCCTCAGTCACCCCCTGCCCACCCTCTGCCTGACCCCTGCCCACCCTCTGCCCAACCCTGTGCCCACCCCTGTGCCAACCCCCAGGCACCCCCTGCCCACCCCCAGACACCCCCTGCTCTCCCCCTGCCCACCCCCTGCCCACACTCTGCCCACCCCATGCCCACCCCCTGCCCAGGCTCTGCCCACCCCCTGCCAACCCCCTTCCCACCCCGTGCCCACCCCCTTTGCCCCCCCCAGCCCACCCTCTGCCCCTCCCGTGCCCACCCTCTTCCCTCCCCCTTTACCCCACCTCCTGCCTACTCATTTCCCACCCCTTTGCCCACATTTTACCCCCCCTTTGCCCACATTTTACCCCCGTTTGCCCACATTTTACCCCCCCTTACCCCCCCCTTTGCCCACGTTTTACCCCCCGTTTGCCCACATTTTACCCCCCCTTTGCCCACATTTTACCACCCCTTTGCCCACATTTTATCCCCCCTTGCCCCCCCCTTTGCCCACATTTTACCCCCCCTTTACCCACATTTTACTCCCCTTTGCCCACATTTTACCCCCCCCTCGCCCCCCCCTTTGCCCACATTTTACCCCCCGTTTGCCCACATTTTACCCCCCCTTTGCCCACATTTTACCCCCCCTTTGCCCCCCCCTTTGCCCCCCCCTCCCCTTGGCAGATCCCGGGCGCGTTCCTGACGTCCCTGCTGGACGCCCTGGAGAGCGGCTACGGAAAGTTCCGGAACCCCTACCACAACCAGGTGCACGCCGCCGACGTCACCCAGACCGTGCACTGCGTCCTGCTGCGCACCGGCCTGCTGGTACGGGCACGGGGGGCACCGGGGGGGCACCGGGGGGGCACCGGGGGGCACGGGGGGGACACCGGGGGGGGGTACCGGGGGGCCTTGGGCTGGTCCAGGGGATGCTCGTTGCCATGGAGACGCCCCGGGGGGATGGAGGTGACCCCGAGTGATGGGGGGGGACAGGGTGGCACCTGGTTTGAGGGCATGGGGGGCACGGGGGGGGCACCGGGGGGGGCACCGGGGGGCACCGGGGGGGCCTGAGCCAGTCCCTGTGTCCTTGGGCACTGGTCCAGGGGATGCTCGTTGCCATGGAGATGCCCCGGGGGGATGGAGGTGACCCCGGGTGATGGGGGGGGACAGGGTGGCACCTGGTTTGGGGGCACGGGGGGGGGCATCGGGGGGGGCACCGGGGGGGCCTGAGCCAGTCCCTGTGTCCTTGGGCACTGGTCCAGGGGATGCTCGTTGCCATGGAGACGTCCCGGGGGGATGGAGGTGACCCCGGGTGATGGGGGGGGACAGGGTGGCACCTGGTTTGGGGGCACGGGGGGGATGGCACCGGGCTCGGGGGGATGGGGGGGGACACGTGGGGTGGGACATGGCCTGGGGGGACGGGTGGGCACGGGAGGTGGCACCTGGCACACGTGTGTTGTCCCCACACGGCTGTCACGCAGGAGGTGGCACCTGGCACACCTGTGTGCCCCATTGTCCCTACATGGCTGTCACACATGAGATGGCACCTGGCACACGTGTCCCCACGTGACTGTCACACAGGACAGGAGGTGGCACCTGGCACACGTGTGTGCCCCGTTGTCCCCACACGACTGTCACACAGGAGGTGGCACGTGGCACACATGTCCCCACATGATTGTCACACAGAAGGTGGCACTTGTCACATGTTTGTTGTCCCTGCATGACTGTCACACATGAGGTGGCACCTGGCACCCCCCAGTTGTCCCCTCCCCCCCCACACGTGTGCCAGGCATGTACACACACACAGACACACAGACACACACACGCGTGTGCCAGGCATGTGCACACACACACGTGTGCCAGGTATGTACACACACACACACACACACACATATGTGTGCCAGGTGTGCACACATACACAGACAGACACACACAGACACACACAGACACACACACACACGCGTGTCCTCGTGCCCTGGGGGGGTGTCCCCGTGTCCCTGACGCGTGTCCCCCTGTCCTTTACGTGTGTCCCCGTGTCCCTGACGCGTGTCCCCATGTCCTTTACGCGTGTCCCCGTGCCCTGACGTGTGTCCCCGTGTCCCTGACGCGTGTCCCCGTGTCCCTGACGCGTGTCCCCGTGCCCTGATGTGTGTCCCCGTGTCCCCGACACGTGTCCCCAGCACTGCCTGTCGGAGATCGAGCTCTTGGCCATCGTCTTCGCCGCCGCCATCCACGACTACGAGCACACGGGCACCACCAACAGCTTCCACATCCAGACCAAGTGAGGGCACGGGGGGCACGGCACACGGGGCGGGGGGCACGGTGTGGCACCGCACAGGGGACGGGGCACGGCACGGTGTGGGTGACACGGCGTGGGTGACAGGGCATGGCATGGGTGGCATGGCAGAGGTGACATAGTATGGCAGAGGTGACATGGCATGGCATAGTATGGGTCATGTGGCATGGCATGGTATGGCATGGCGTGGGTGACACGGCATGGCATGGTATGTCACGGTGTGGGTGACACAGCAGAGGTGACAGGGCATGGCATGGCAGAGGTGACATGGCATGGCATGGTATGGCATGGCGTGGGTGACACAGCAGAGGTGACAGGGCATGGCATGGCAGAGGTGACATAGTATGGCAGAGGTGACATGGCATGGCATAGTATGGGTCATGTGGCATGGCATGGTATGGCATGGCGTGGGTGACACAGCAGAGGTGACAGGGCATGGCATGGTATGGCACGGCGTGGGTGACATGGCATGGCATGGTATGGCACGGTGTGGGTGACGCAGCAGAGGTGACAGGGCATGGCATGGCATAGGTGACATGGCAGGTTGTGGTATGGCACAGTGTGGGTGACATGGCATGGCATGGGTGACATGGCGGGATAGGGGTGTGGTGGCACCTTGGGGACATGCCTACAGCCAGGATAGGGGTGTGGTGGCACCCTGGGGACACTCAGGGCACTGATATAGCCAGGATAGGGGTATGGTGGCACCTTGGGGACATCTCTACAGCTGGGATACAGGTGGGGTGGCACTCTGGGGACACCCAGGGGCACTGCTCTGGGCAGGGTACAGGTGTGGTGGCACCCTGGGGACACCCAGGGCACTGCTCTGGGCAGGGTACAGGTGTGGTGGCACCCTGGGGACATCCCTACAACCGGGATACAGGTGTGGTGGCACCCTGGGGACACCCAGGGGCACTGCTCTGGGCAGGGTGGCACCTTGGGGACACCCAGGGCACTGATACAGCCAGGATATGGGTGTGGTGGCACCTTGGGGACACCCGGGGCACTGCTCTGGGCAGGGTGGCACCTTGGGGACACCCAGGGGCACTGATACAGCTGGGATATGGGTGTGGTGGCACCCTAGGAACACCCAGGGGCACTGCTCTAGGCAGGGTACAGGTGTGGTGGCACCCTGGGGACACCCAGGACACTTTGGGGACACCCAGGGGCACTACTCTGGGCAGGGTACAGGTGTGGTGACACCCTGGGGACACCCAGGGCACTGATATAGCCAGGATAGGGGTGTGGTGGCACCCTAGGAACACCCGGGGGCACTGCTCTAGGCAGGGTACAGGTGTGGTGGCACCCTGGGGACATCTCTACAGCTGGGATACAGGTGGGGTGGCACCCTGGGGACACCCAGGGGCACTGCTCTGGGCAGGATACAGGTGGGGTGGCACCCTGGGGACACCCAGGGGCACTGCTCTGGGCAGGATACAGGTGTGGTGGCACCTTGGGGATACCCAGGGCACTGCTCTAGGCAGGGTGGCACCCTGGGGACACCCAGGGCCACCGACACCCCCACACCAGCGCCGTGCCGGCTCCCTCGTGCCGGGGGTGGGTGGGTGGGTGGGTGGCCCGGCCCCCCCGTCAGTGGCCGCTGTGCCCCGTGTGCCCGTGCCCAGGTCGGACTGTGCCATCCTGTACAACGACCGCTCGGTGCTGGAGAACCACCACATCAGCGCCGTGTTCCGCATGATGCAGGACGACGACATGAACATCTTCGTCAACCTCACCAAGGACGAGTTCTCGTAAGCTCCGCCCCCCCCCGGGAGTGTCCCCGGGGTGTCCCCAACCCCTGAGGGGTCCCCCCTTCACCTGAGTGTCCCCCTGCGTGTCCCCGAGGTGTCCCCAGTCCCTGATGTTTCCCCTCTTCACCTGAGTGTCCCCCCGGGTGTCCCCAGCCCCCGATGTGTCCCCTCTTCACCTGAGTGTGTCCATGGGGTGTCCCCGAGGTGTCCCTGAGGTGTCCCCAACCCCTGATGTGTCCCCCCTTCATCTGGGTGTCCCCCCGGGTGTCCCCGAGGTGTCCCCAACCCCTGATGCATCCCCCCCTTCCCTGGGTGTCCCCTCCGGTGTCCCCGAGGTGTCCCCAGCCCCTGACATGTGTCCCCTCCTCCCCTGAGAGTGTCCCCAGAGTGTCCCCGAGGTGTCCCCAGCCCCTGACATGTATCCCCCCTCCCCTGGGTGTCCCCGGGGTGTCCCCAACCCCTGACGTGTGTCCCCCCTTCCCTGGGTGTCCCCCTGAGGTGTCCCCAACCCCTGACCTGCGTCCCCCCTCCCCTGGGTGTCCCCCCGGGTGTCCCCAACCCCTGACCTGTGTCCCCCCCCTCCCCTGGGTGTCCCCCTCGGGTGTCCCCAACCCCTGACCTGTGTCCCCCCTCCCCTGACCGTGTCCCCCCGGGGTGTCCCCAACCCCTGACCTGTGTCCCCCCTCCCCTGACCGTGTCCCCCCGGGGTGTCCCCAACCCCTGATGTGTCCCCCCTCCCCTGGGTGTCCCCGAGGTGTCCCCAACCCCTGACCTGTGTCCCCCCCCGGGCACAGGGAGCTGCGGGCACTGGTCATCGAGATGGTCCTGGCCACCGACATGTCCTGCCACTTCCAGCAGGTCAAGGCCATGAAGACGTCGCTGCAGCAGCTGGAGAGGTGGGGGGGTGGGCTGGGGGCACTGGTTTGAACTGGGGGGTCACTGGTTTGAACTGGGGGGTCACTGGTTTGAGCTGGGGAGTCACTAGTTTGAATTGGGGGGTCACTGGTTTGAACTGGGGGGCACTGGTTTGAACTGGGGGGTCACTGGTTTGAACTGGGGAGTCACTAGTTTGAATTGGGGGGGTCATTGATGGGGTCACTGGTTTGAACTGGGGGGTCACTGGTTTGAACTGGGGAGTCACTAGTTTGAATTGGGGGGTCACTGGTTTGAACTGGGGGGCACTGGTTTGAACTGGGGGGGCACTGGTTTGAACTGGGGGTCACTGGTTTGAACTGGGGGGTCACTGGTTTGAACTGGGGGGGTCACTGGTTTGAATTGGGGGGCACTGGTTTGAATTGGGGGGTCACTGGTTTGAACTGGGGGTCACTGGTTTGAACTGGGGGGGTCATTGATGGGGTCACTGGTTTGAACTGGGGGGGTCACTGGTTTGAACTGGGGGGGTCGCTGGTTTGAATTGGGGGGGCACTGGTTTGAACTGGGGGTCACTGGTTTGAACTGGGGGGGGCACTGGTTTGAACTGGGGGTCACTGGTTTGAACTGGGGGGGTCACTGGTTTGAATTGGGGGGCACTGGTTTGAATTGGGGGGTCACTGGTTTGAACTGGGGGGGTCATTGATGGGGTCACTGGTTTGAACTGGGGGGGGTCACTGGTTTGAACTGGGGGGGTCATTGATGGGGTCACTGGTTTGAACTGGGGGGGTCACTGGTTTGAACTGGGGGGGTCGCTGGTTTGAATTGGGGGGGCACTGGTTTGAACTGGGGGTCACTGGTTTGAACTGGGGGGGGCACTGGTTTGAACTGGGAGGGTACTGGTTTGAATTGGGGGTCACTGGTTTGAACTGGGGGGCACTGGTTTGAATTGGGGGGTCACTGGTTTGAACTGGGGGGGCACTGGTTTGAATTGGGGGGTCACTGGTTTGAACTGGGGGTCACTGGTTTGAACTGGGGGGGTCATTGATGGGGTCACTGGTTTGAACTGGGGGGGTCACTGGTTTGAACTGGGGGGGTCGCTGGTTTGAATTGGGGGGGCACTGGTTTGAACTGGGGGTCACTGGTTTGAACTGGGGGGGGCACTGGTTTGAACTGGGGGTCACTGGTTTGAACTGGGGGGGTCACTGGTTTGAACTGGGGGGGTCACTGGTTTGAATTGGGGGGCACTGGTTTGAATTGGGGGGTCACTGGTTTGAACTGGGGGGGTCATTGATGGGGTCACTGGTTTGAACTGGGGGGGGTCACTGGTTTGAACTGGGGGGGTCATTGATGGGGTCACTGGTTTGAACTGGGGGGGTCACTGGTTTGAACTGGGGGGGTCGCTGGTTTGAATTGGGGGGGCACTGGTTTGAACTGGGGGTCACTGGTTTGAACTGGGGGGGGCACTGGTTTGAACTGGGGGGGCACTGGTTTGAATTGGGGGTCACTGGTTTGAATTGGGGGGTCACTGGTTTGAATTGGGGGGTCATTGATGGGGTCACTGGTTTGAACTGGGGGTGTCCCTGGGTGGGCTGCAGGGTGGCTTTGGGGACAAACCAATCCCATCTCCCGGAGTGGTTTGGGGACAAACTGAGCCCTCCCCTGGAGTGGCTTTGGGGACAAACAGAGCCCATCCCCCGGGGTGACTTTGGGGACAAACTGATCCTGTCCCCTGACACGGCTTTGGGGACAAACTGAGCCCATCCCCAGGGTGGATTTGGGGACAAACTGATCCTGTCCCCCAGGGTGGCTTTGGGGACAAACTGAGCCTGTCCCTTGGGATGGCTTTGGGGACAAACTGACCCCTCCCCTGGGGTGGTTTGGGGACAAACTGAGCCCTCCCCTGGGGTGGTTTGGGGACAAACTGATCCTGTCCCTGGGGTGGTTTGGGGACAAACTGACCCCTCCCCTGGGGTGGCTTTGGGGACAAACAGAGCCCATCCCCCGGGGTGGCTTTGGGGACAAACTGACCCCTCCCCTGGGGTGGTTTGGGGACAAACTGACCCCTCCCCTGGGGTGGTTTGGGGACAAACTGAGCCCTCCCCTGGGGTGGTTTGGGGACAAACTGATCTTGTCCCTGGGGTGGCTCTGGGGACAAACCTCCCCTGTCCCCGGGCCAGGCCGGACAAGTCGAAGGTGCTGTCGCTGCTCCTGCACGCGGCCGACATCAGCCACCCCACCAAGGCGTGGGCCGTGCACGGCCGCTGGACCAAGGCCCTCATGGAGGAGTTCTTCCGCCAGGTAGGGCTGGGGACAGCGGGGGGGACACGGGGACCCCCCCTTGGGGACACAGACCACCCCCTTGGGGACACCAACCCCCCCCCTGGGGACACAGACCCCCCCCGGGGACACAGACCCTCCCTTGGGGACAGAGATTCCCCCCCGGGGACACCAAACCCCCCCTGGGGACACCAAACCCCCCATGGGGGACACCAAACCCCCCCTTGGGGATACAGACCCCCCCCCTTGGGGACACAGACCCCCCCTTGGGGACACAGACCCCCCCCGGGGACACCAACCCCCCCCAACGTGGCCTTGCCTTGGCAGGGGGACAAGGAGGCCGAGCTGGGGTTGCCCTTCTCGCCCCTCTGTGACCGAACATCCACACTGGTGGCCCAGTCCCAGATCGGTGAGTGCTGGGGGGGCTGTGCCCACCCTGTGCCCACCCTGTGCCCACCCTGTGCCCTCCCTGTGCCCCCCTGTCCTCATCCTGTCCCCATCTTATTCCCACCCTGTGCCCACCCTGTGCCAGTCCTGTCCCCATCTTATTCCCACCCTGTGCCCACCCTGTGCCCGTCCTGTGCCCACCCTGTGCCCACCCTGTGCCTGTCCTGTGCCCACCCTGTCCCCACCCTGTCCCCGTCCTGTGCCCGTCCTGTGCCCACCCTGTCCTCACCCTGTACCCACCCTGTGCCCACCCTGTGCCCACCCTGTGCCCACCCTGTCCCCGTCCTGTCCCCATCCTGTCCCCATCTTATTCCCATCCTGTCCACATCTTATCCCCACCTTGTCCCTGTCCTGTCCCTGTCCTGTCCCCACCTTGTCCCCATCTTATTCCCATCCTGTGCCCACCCTGTGCCCACCCTGTCCCAGGACAGACTGGGGGCCTTTAGACCAAGTTTATTAAAGAGCCCCCGTTGAGTCACGAGGTACAGAAAGGACCCCCAACACCCCCCAAAGAGCCCCCAACACCCCCCAGAGAGCCCCAAATCTCCCTCAGGACCCCCCCCCCCTTGGCTTTCTAAACTCCTTCTCCGAGGTGGTTCCTCCCCACCAGGATGTTCATTTGGGGTTCAAGGTTGTTCCTCACCATCAGGATGTTCATTTGGGGTTCAAGGTGCTCCCCTCCCCACCAGGATGTTGGTTTGGGGTTGAAGGTGCTCCCCTCCCCACCAGGATGTTCATTTGGGGTTGAAGGTGGTTCCTCACCATCAGGATGTTGGTTTGGGGTTCAAGGTGCTCGCCTCCCCACCAGGATGTTCATTTGGGGTTGAATGTGGTTCCTCCCCACCAGGATGTTCATTTGGGGTTCCAACCCCTCCTGCCCCCCCTCACCCCCCCCCCCCCGTTGTCTCGCTCCCATCCTGGGGGGAGGTTTGGGGTGGGATGTCCTGCCGAGCCCCCGGGCACGGCCGGGGGGTGTCCCCAGCATGTCCCCACATCCCCAGGGCATGTCCCCAGCGTGTCCCCATCCCCTGCCCTCCCCAGGGCATGTCCCTGGAGTCCCCAGGTGCCCAGGGCGTGTCCCCATCCCCTGCCCTCTCCAGGGCGTGTCCCCAGCATGTCCCCATCCCCTGCCCTCCCCAGGGCATGTCCCCAGGTGCCCAGGGTGTGTCCCCAGGTGCCCAGGGCGTGTCCCCAGCGTGTCCCCAGGTGCCCAGGGCATGTCCCCAGCGTGTCCCCACCCCCTGCCCTCCCCAGGCTTCATCGACTTCATCGTGGAGCCCACCTTCTCGGTGCTCAGCGACGTGGCCGAGAAGATGGTGCTGCCGCTGGCCGAGGACGGCACCAAGGCCAAGGGCGACCCCGCGGCCACCCCGCAGGCCAGGTGGGCAACCCCGCCGGGGGGTCTGGGAGGGGGCAACCCCGTGTCTTGAGGGGACAGGGGGTGGTCGTGGTGCCAACCCCCATGTCCTGGGGGGCTCTGAGGGTGGCCATGGTGCCAACCCTGTGTCCTGGGGGGCTCTGGGGGTGGCCATGGTGCCAACCCTGTGTCCTGGGGGGCTCTGGGGGGTGGCAGAGGTGCCAACCCCCATGTCCTTGGGGGCTCTGGGAGTGGCCATGGTGCCAACCCTGTGTCCTGGGGGGCTCTGGGGGGTGGCAGAGGTGCCAACCCCCATGTCCTTGGGGGCTCTGGGGGGTGGCAGAGATGCCAACCCCCATGTCCTGGGGGTGGTACCAATCCCTGTGTCCTGGGGGCTCTGGGGGTGTCCGTGGTGCCAACCCCCATGCCCCGGGGGTGGTGCCAACCCCCGTGCCCTGGGGGCTCTGGGGGTGGCCATGGTGCCAACCCCCCTGTCCCGGGGGTGGTGCCAACTCCCGTGCCCCTGTGCCCAGCTCGCAGTGGCGGCAGCAGTCCCTGGACGAGCACCTGGAGCTGGGGGACATCAAGGCCGACCTGGCCGGGTTCCGCTCCACCTGGACCAGGCACATCCAGGAGAACAAGCAGAAGTGGAAGGAGAGGGCGGCCAGCGGTAGGGGACGGCCACCGGGGCCACCAGGGCCACCAGGGAGGGGCTGGGGGCACCCCCTGGGCCACCAGGGCCACCGGGGCCACCGGGGCCACCAGGGCCACCAGGGAGGGGCTGGGGAGCACCCCCTGGGCCACCAGGGCCACCGGGGCCACCAGGGCCACCAGGGAGGGGCTGGGGAGCACCCCCTGGGCTACCAGGGCCACCGGGGCCACTGGGGCCACTAGGGCAACCAGGGCCACTGGGGAGGGGCTGGGGAGCACCCCCAGGGCCACCTGGGCCACCAGGGCCACCAGGGAGGGGCTGGGGAGCACCCCCTGGGCCACCAGGGCCACCGGGGCCACCAGGGCAACCAGGGCCACTGGGGAGGGGCTGAGGGCACTCGGTGTGTCCAGCTGGGGCAGAGGAGGCTCAGGGGAGACCTCAGTGGGGGCTTCAGCAGCGTCAGGAGGGGCAGAGAAGGGGCAGGGACTGAGCTCTGCCCTGGGGGGAGCAGGGACAGCCCCCAGGGAATGTTCTGGAGCTGTGCCAGGGCAGGGGCAGGGTGGAGCCAGGGAAAGGTTCTGCCCCCCGAGGGTGGGTGGGTTGGTGGTTGACCAAGGCTGGCAGAGCTCCAGGAGGGTTTGGATGATCCTCTGGGGCACAGGGTGGGCTTTTGGGGTGTGGGGTTGGACTGGATGGTGTTACGACCCGCCCCAGGAAAAGAGAGGGGGGGGGGGTAACTCAGGTTTTATCAAAAATTCCTTTGGGGTGGATTAAAGCGAAGCGACACTAAATAATCGGTGTATGAAAATATATAAGATTTATTTCAACAGTTTTGTATCAACAGGTAAGTTAATAAGATTTATTTTAACAGTTTTGTATCAACAGATAGGTTAACATTTTTGGGTGCTGTCATAATCAATAGGTAAACTAACACCTTTGGGTGCTGTCATAAGCTTTCTGGGGAGGAGAAAAATGCATAGGGGAGAGAAAGGCAGGATAAGAGCCAGGGAGAGTAAGGGAAAGAAAAGCTGAAAGTAGATAGATGTCCATAGTCACCGCCCACGGGGTCCAGCGATGCTTGATGGTCTTGATTCGCAGGCGGTGGGGGAGAAGAACTCCCAAATTCCCAAAGTCACCAGTAAGTTTATATGCTCTGGCGCCTCCCTGGCATGAGGGGTTGCCTCCCTTTTTTGGACTTAGTCCTCCAGAGGCACATTGTCTTTTCAGTTGTTGTTTGCCCAGCAGAGGTGTCAATAGGCAAGAGCCTGCAAGGTTGACTCCTCATGGGCTATCAGAGGTAACTAATCGCCCAGCAGGTGTGTCAAAAACCCAAGGTCAGTTGTTGTTTTCAGGACAGCGTAACTAATCGCCCAGCAGAGGTGTCAAAAGCCCGAGGTCCGTTGTTGTTTTTTAGGAGGACTCCCCAGCAGGTGTGTCAAAGCCCGAGGTCCGTTGTTGTTTTTTAGGAGGACTCCCCAGCAGGTGTGTCAAAAGCCCGAGAATGCATAAAACATCAACTATTTCAGTCTCTGACACCACCCCGTGATTTATGCATTCAATAGTTTTTCTTCTTTTGTCGTTCTCTGTGAATCTTCTTTGTGGGCGGTGCTTTTCGTGTAGTGGACAGGGAGACAGAAGAGTGAAGAAAAGGAAGAGATTGCCCTAATGCATTACAATTCTCCCCCCCTTCAAAAAAAAAAAACAAGCTAATTGTATAATAACATAGTAAGCTAATTTGCACTAGTTACTCTCTCCACCCCGTGAGTAGTCATAGGGGATGTAATAGGATCTCAATGACTACAATCAAATTTCTTAACATTAATGAGGTTACAAACATACATACAAATATTTGAAATTATACATCAAAAAACACTGAGTTACTTGGGAGCTGGTAAAAGGCTTTCTTATGTTTTCTTTTAGGCCTAAATTTAGTTCCGTTTTTGTTAAATTTAACCAAATATAAAATTCAATGCCTTTCAAGGCAGAAGGCTAATGTATATAATGCATATTCATATAACTCTAAATATGCACAAATACTTGTACTAACTCCCAGGTTATATTTGGTTGAGTTTCTCAATCGAGAGAGATATTTAAAAGGACAAAATGAACTTGACAAAAATCAAATTAACAGTACATCTTATACAATTTTACCAGTAAGTTGTTCACATTCAAAAGCTTCTCCCAAACTAACCTGCCCCCCAACAAAATAATAAAACAAACTTGGCAAAACGAAATTAGCAGTACATAAAATGGCTCGTCCTACACAATCTTATCAGTGAATTGTTCATAATAAAAAAAAAAAACAAAACCTAGATAAGTTAACAATTATTAATAAGCTGATAACACAAGTAATTCTGGGAGTAGAGGGAGCACAAACACAATGTTTGTGGCAAACTTTTACATATTGCAGACTTGAGACAAAAATACATATAGGCATGCATATTACAAAGTTATTAAGATAAAAACATTAAGAACAGTATAAGTCTTCAGTCTCGTTGCTATTTCGTTTTCTCATGCTGCCTCTTGCTGTAATTGAGGCTCCATTGGTTCCATGCAGTTTGATCTCATCTGCTGGCAGGTTTCTGCAAAAGAACAAATCTGGCCCACTACAGACCCATTATTAAAAAGAAGGAACTATCTATTTATCCAACTCCTTTTCTTATCTGGCATAATGTTACTAGGGCAATAATAATAGAGAAGTTTGGAACATGTTTTCTCCAAAAAACAAATAAACTCAGACGGACAGAGAGGGGTGGGAGACCAAACACCCATTCTCTCCCTCTGGCATCTCTCCAGGCTCGACCCTTTAATAAATCTAACCCCAGGATGTTAGCTGGTAGTGGTCCCACAATCATGGTAGTTTCTGGGGCTGTCTCATCTCCAGGTAACCAGCATTTCACTCGAGCAGTGTATTGGGGTTGGGATTTGCCAAAGGCATCAGTTACCCATATTTCCTTTTTGTCTGGCTTAATGCCACACTGGGTAGCAGCTTCAGTTTGGAGTGCTGAGACCTGTGCACCCGTGTCTACCATGAATGTAACTAAAGATTTAAAAGGGCCAAGAGGAAAAGTGATTACCAAATCTCCCTGGTTGTTTTCTGTAAGCTTTCTCTCATAAACCCACTGGCTATTTTTTGGCTTATTTACTTGAGGGCAGTAAGTCCAGTTCCTTGACTCAGAACTGGTCAAACTGGTTATTCCGGTTTCTGGAGAGGCTGAGGGGATCACAGTGTTGGACTCCTTAGAGGGGCTGCCCTTAGGGGGTGCCTTGTGCTCTTTGATCTCATCCCAGTGCTTTATCAAGTATTCTAAATTAGCAGTGGGTAATTTATCCATCACTTCTAGAGGAATTCCTTTTGCAACACCTTCTCTCCACAGACTGTATCTCTTTCTTCCGCTAGATGACACATTTTGTTGACAAATACCTGGCGAGGCAGGTTTTTGGACTTTCCCTGCCCTCCTGCAGTGTATTCTCTGGCCATTGGTACCAGGGAGCCCCAGCTGCTGACCAGTAGCTATTAATTCTTGGGCTATTTCCAACCAGGTTATTCCTGATGGAGCACCCCTTCTTCTAGGTCTGGGGGTTGCCTTTATGCGCTCCTGTAATTGTTTAGCATAAACTTTTAGTGCATCAGGCAGGCCTCGAATTAAAACTGGAAATCTCTGTGGATCTGCCTCGAGTTCCATTGGGGAATGTCGTTGTGGGTCTAATAATTTTGTATGCATTAACTGGAGACATGCGGTTTTTTGTACACTTTTTACAATGTGGCCAATTGTGGGTGTTTTAATCGTGTAAGGATCTCCCCTTTCTATAGGGTCTAACCCACCTGCCCAGTAGGCAGCTCTCTGGGTCAGGGACCACGGGGCTCGGTTATCATTTGTGGTCAGGAAAACCCCTGGGCCCCAAAATCCTCTGGCCTCATCTTCACTTAATAAAATTCGGTCTCCCCCAGTAAGGGACACCCTCCACACATATTCAGTCTCTGATTCGCTGGCCTTACGGCTGTATTTCTCCTGAATTCTGGCCAGTGCTTCCCCCGTGTACGGGGTAGTTCGTGTGGTAGTTTGCCGATCTGCCCCCAGGCCAGTGGTTTCAGTTTTAATGAGGGGACGCATATGTATTACCCCGTCCTCCGGGTAACTTTGCTTCAATTCTTCTAATTCCCCAGAGGGGTACAGGGATTTGTTAACATCTACCGGTTTAGGGTATTTTGAATTGATGTCTCGCAATTCACAATTTTTCATTTCCAGTATCTTTTTAAGCCTTTCATTTTGTTCCTCCTCATCTTCAAGGGCTGACCTAAGCAATGAGTTAATCTCTCTCTCTTTCTCCAGTGCCTGGCGTTCAGCAGTTAACTGCAGGCGTTCTTTTTCTAATTGCTCCTGTAATGCCTTCATTGTCTCTTGAAGAGACCTTATCACCTCACCGGTAGATTTTTGAGTAGCCTCTTTTCCTAGCTGGTCCTGCAAAGTTCTCATTGACTCTTGGGAAGATTCTATCACTTCACTTACAGATTTTTGAATAGCTAATTTTTGCCTTTGCACTGCTCTAAGGAATACGCCTAAGACAGCACCCAAAAAAAAACAGTTCTAAACCAAGGATAGCTATCAGGAGGGAATAATCCCCATATAACTCAACCCGGGGTGTCATCATCCCCTTCGCCTCAGTCATTAACCCAGCTTAGGTTAATGTCTTTCTCCCCCTTAACCCTCTGAGGGCTGGTTTGACTCTCTCCTGGAAAACCTTTCAACAGGTCCAGGTACCAGAGAACCTTTCAACAGGTCCAGGCCACACCAGGAAAACTTTCAACAGGTCTGATGTGCCCGGGTCACACCGAGAGGAGAAAAATTCTTACTATAATTTTACTGCGAGGGGACAGTCACCATTTGACTCGCCCTCGGTACCAGTTTTAGACTACACCGATTACTCCACCACATCCAAAGTATCCTGTCCGTGACGCCAAAAATGTTACGACCCGCCCCAGGAAAAGAGAGGGGGGGGGGGTAACTCAGGTTTTATCAAAAATTCCTTTGGGGTGGATTAAAGCGAAGCGACACTAAATAATCGGTGTATGAAAATATATAAGATTTATTTCAACAGTTTTGTATCAACAGGTAAGTTAATAAGATTTATTTTAACAGTTTTGTATCAACAGATAGGTTAACATTTTTGGGTGCTGTCATAATCAATAGGTAAACTAACACCTTTGGGTGCTGTCATAAGCTTTCTGGGGAGGAGAAAAATGCATAGGGGAGAGAAAGGCAGGATAAGAGCCAGGGAGAGTAAGGGAAAGAAAAGCTGAAAGTAGATAGATGTCCATAGTCACCGCCCACGGGGTCCAGCGATGCTTGATGGTCTTGATTCGCAGGCGGTGGGGGAGAAGAACTCCCAAATTCCCAAAGTCACCAGTAAGTTTATATGCTCTGGCGCCTCCCTGGCATGAGGGGTTGCCTCCCTTTTTTGGACTTAGTCCTCCAGAGGCACATTGTCTTTTCAGTTGTTGTTCGCCCAGCAGGGGTGTCAATAGGCAAGAGCCTGCAAGGTTGACTCCTCATGGGCTATCAGAGGTAACTAATCGCCCAGCAGGTGTGTCAAAAACCCAAGGTCAGTTGTTGTTTTCAGGACAGCGTAACTAATCGCCCAGCAGAGGTGTCAAAAGCCCGAGGTCCGTTGTTGTTTTTTAGGAGGACTCCCCAGCAGGTGTGTCAAAGCCCGAGGTCCGTTGTTGTTTTTTAGGAGGACTCCCCAGCAGGTGTGTCAAAAGCCCGAGAATGCATAAAACATCAACTATTTCAGTCTCTGACAGATGGTCCTGGTGGGTCCCTTCCAACTGGGCAGATTCTGGGATGTCCTGGAGCTGTGCCAGGGCAGGCTCAGGGTGGATTTTGGGAAAAGGTTCTTCCCCCCGAGGGTGGGTGGCACTGACCAGGCTCCCCAGGGCAGTGGGCACAGCCCCAAGGCTGGCAGAGCTCCAGGAGGGTTTGGATGCTCCTCTGGGGCACAGGGGGGGATTTTGGGGTGTCCTGGGGTTTGGCCTGGGTGCTCCTGGTGCTGCTGGGCTGTCCCGTGACCCCCATGACCCCGTGACCCCCGTGACCCCCGTGACCCCGTGCCCCCGTGACCCCCGTGACCCCCGTGACCCCCGTGACCCCGTGACCCCCGTGACCCCATGACCCCCGTGACCCTGTGACCCCCATGCCCCCCGTGACCCCGCTGCTCCGTGTCCCCCCCAGGCATCACCAACCAGGCGTCCATCGAGGAGCTGTCGCCGTGTGAGGACCCCCCGGCCCCCACCCCCCACAGGGAGAACGGGGACGTGGAGTAGCCCCGGGAGGAGCGAGGTGGGCACGGGGGGGGGGCACAGGGGAGGGGAGGGGGGGGTGGCATCGCCGTGACCGTCCCCTCCCGCCAGGTCCTCGTCCGGCCGAGTGACACCGAGTGACACCGTCTCTTGTCCCGAGTCTTCGACGCCATCGAGTTCAGCACCATTCGCAGGGCAGGAGCCCCCCCTGGGGGTGGGCACGGACTGGTGCCAACCCCTGTGCCAGGAGCCCCCCCGGGGCCGGGCACGGATCAGTGCCAACCACACCAGTGCCAACCGCGCCTGTGCCCCCCGGGGGCAGGCACAGTTTGGTGTCACCCCCGTGCCAGGAGCCCTCCAGGAACGGGCACAGATCAGTGCCAACCCCTGTGCCAGGAGCCCCCCAGGGACAGTCATAGATCAGTGCCAACCCCTGTGCCAGGAGCCCCCTGGGAATGGGCACAAATCAGTGCCAGGAGCCCCCCGGGGACAGGCACAGATCGGTGTCACCCCCGTGCCAGGAGCTGCCCCCGGGGACAGTCATAGATCAGTGCCAACCCCTGTACCAGGACTCCCCCTGGAACGGGCACAAATCAGTGTCACCCCCGTGCCAGAAGCCCCCTGGGGACAGTCATAGATCAGTGCCAACCCCCGTGCCAGGAGCTGCCCCCGGGGACAGTCATAGATCAGTGCCAACCCCTGTGCCAGGAGCCCTCTGGGAACAGGCACAGATCGGTGTCACCCCCGTGCCAGGAGCCCCCTGGGAATGGGCACAAATCAGTGCCAGGAGCTGCCCCTGGGGACAGTCATAGATCAGTGCCAACCCCTGTGCCAGGAGCCCCCCAGGACAGGCACAGATCAGTGCCAACCCCTGTGCCAGGAGCTGCCCCTGGGGACAGTCATAGATCAGTGCCAACCCCTGTGCCAGGAGCCCCCCAGGACAGGCACAGATCAGTGTCACCCCCATGCCAGAAGCCCCTTGCGGACAATCACAGATCAGTGCCAACCCCTGTGCCAGGAGTCCCCCGGGAATGGGCACAAATCAGTGCCAACCACACCAGGAGCCCCCTTGGAACAGGCACAAATCAGTGCCAACCCCTGTGCCAGGAGCCCCCCAGGGACAGTCATAGATCAGTGCCAACCCCTGTGCCAGAAGCCCCCCGGGAATGGGCACAGATCAGTGCCAACCACACCAGGAGCCCCCTGGGAACAGGCACAGATCAGTGTCACCCCCGACCCAGGAGCCCCCTGGGGTCAGTCACACATCAGTGCCACCCCCTGTGCCAGGACCCCCCTGGGAATGGGCACAGATCGGTGCCAACCACACCAGAAAACCCCTGGGGACAGTCATAGATCAGTGCCAACTCCTGTGCCAGGAGCCCCCCGGGACCAGGCACAAATCAGTGCCAACAACACCAGAAGCCCGCCAGGAACAGGTACAAATCAGTGCCAACCCCTGTGCTGGAAGCACCCCAGGAACAGGCACAGATCAGTGCCAACCCCTGTGCCAGGAGCCCCCCAGGAACAGGCACAAATCAGTGCCACCCCTGTGCCGGGAGCCCCCCAGGAACAGGCACAGATCAGTGCCAAACCCTGTGCCAGGAGCCCCCCAAGAACACGCACAAATCAGTGTCACCCCTGTGCCGGGAGCCCCCCGGGGCTGGGCACAGATCAGTGCCACCCCCACCAGAAACCCCCCGGGGCTGGGCACAGATCGGTGCCACCTCCTGTGCCAGGACCCCCATGGGAACGGGCACAGATCGGTGCCACCCCTGTGCCAGGACCCCCATGGGAACGGGCACAGATCGGTGCCACCCCTGTGCCAGGAGCCCCCCGGGAATGGGCACAAATCAGTGCCAACCACACCAGAAGCCCCCCGGGAACAGGCACAGATCAGTTCCACCCCCGTGCCAGGAGCCCCCCGTGCCAGGAGCCCCCCGTGCCAGGCCCCCCGTCCCCCCCAGCCTGGTCCCCGGTGCCACCCCCCGGTGCCCCCGGCCCGTCGCTGCCACTCGGGGGCTGCCCGGCCCCTCCCCCCGGGCCGCGATTGGTCCCCGGGGGGTTTTAAAAACGCTTCGTCCCCATCCAACCCCCCTCCCCTGGCACTCGAGAGGGGCTGGCACGGGGGGGGTGGCACTGGGGACAGGGAGGTGGCACTGGGGACAGGGAGGTGGTGCTGGGGACAGGGAGGGTGGCACTGGGGAAAAGGAAGGTGGTGCTGGGGACAGGGAGGTGGCACTGGGGACAGAGAAGGTGGTACTGGGGACAAGGAGGGCTGGAGGGCACAGGGAGGGTGGCACTGGGGACAGAGAGGGTGGCACTGGGCACAGGGAGGGTGGCACTGGGGACAAGGAGGGTGGCACTGGATACAGGGAAGTGGCCCTGGGCACAGGGAGGGTGGTGCTGGGCACAGGGAGGGTGGCACTGGGGACAGGAAAGGTGGCAGTGGAGACAGGGAGGTGACACTGGGGACAGGGAGGTGACACTGGGGACAGGGAGGATGGCACTGGGGACAAGGAGGGTGGTGCTGGGCATAGGGAGGGTGGCCCTGGGGACAGAGAGGGTGGCACTGGATATAGGAAGAGTGGCACTGGGCATAGAGAGAGGGACACTGGGGACAGGGAGGTGGCACTGGGGACAGGGACAGTGGCACTGGGGACAGGGAGGGCTGGGGGGCACAACGGTGGCAGTGCCAGCCCCCAGCTCCAGCATCCCCCAGCCCCAGGGGGTCCCTCCAGCACCTCCTGACTCCAGCGGGGCCCTGGAATCCCCCAATTCCTGCGGCCCTGCCGGGCATCCCGGTGTGCCCTGGGCACCCTCCCGTATCCTGGTGTGCCCTGGGCACCCTCCAGTATCCTGGTGTGCCCTGGGCACCCTCAGGGATCCCGGTGTGCCTTGGGCATCCTCCAGTATCCCGGTATTCCTTGGGCATCCTCTGGTATCCCGGTGTGCCCTGGGCACCCTTGGGTATCCCGGTGTGCCCTGGGCACCCTCCAGTATCCTGGTGTGCCTTGGGCATCCTCTGGTATCCCAGTGTGCCCTGGGCACCCTCTGGCATCCCGGTATTCCTTGGGCATCCTGTGGCCCCCTGGTGTGTTTGGAGCATCCTCTGGTATCCCAGATCTGGCATTCCTTGGGCACCCTCTGGTCTCCTGGTGTGCCCTGGGCATCCCCTGGTATCCCAAATCCTTCACGCCTTGGGCATCCTGTGACCCCCTGGTGTGTTCGGAGCATCCTTTGGCATCCCAGATCCATCATATCCCAGGAATCCTTTGGCATCTCGGATCCATCATGTCCCAGGAATCCTTTGGCATCCTGGATCCATCATATCCCAGGAATCCTTTGGCATCCTGGATCCGTCGTGTCCCAGGAATCCTTTGGCATCCTGGATCCATTGTGTCCCAGGAATCCTTTGGCATCCTGGATCCATCATGTCTCTGGAATCCTTTGGCATCCTGGATCCATCATATCCCAGGAATCCTTTGGCATCCTGGATCCATCATGTCTCTGGAATCCTTTGGCATCCTGGATCCATCATATCCCAGGAATCCTGGGGCATCCTGGATCCATCACACCTCGGGAATCCTTTGGCATCCTGGGGCATCCCGGTGTGTTCGGGGCACCCTTCAGGATCCCGGATCCGTCGTGTCTCCGGAATCCTTTGGCCTCCCAGAGCTGCTGTGCCCCGGGCACCCCCTGGCACCCCGGATGGATCCACCACACCTCGGGAATCCTTTGGCATCCTGGGATATCCCGGATGGATCCACCACACCTCGGGAACCCTTTGGCATCCTGGGGAATCCCGGATGGATCCACCACACCTCGGGAATCCTTTGGCATCCTGGGACACCCCGGATGGATCCACCACACCTCGGGAACCCTTTGGCATCCTGGGGAATCCCGGATGGATCCACCACACCTCGGGAATCCTTTGGCATCCTGGGATATCCCGGATGGATCCACCACACCTCGGGAACCCTTTGGCATCCTGGGGAATCCCGGATGGATCCACCACACCTCGGGAATCCTTTGGCATCCTGGGACACCCCGGATGGATCCACCACACCTCGGGAACCCTTTGGCATCCTGGGGAATCCCGGATGGATCCACCACACCTCGGGAATCCTTTGGCATCCTGGGATATCCCGGATGGATCCACCACACCTCGGGAATCCTTTGGCATCCTGGGACACCCCAGATGGATCCACCACACCTCGGGAATCCTTTGGCATCCTGGATCCATCACCTTGGGAATCCTTTGGCATCCTGGGGTATCCTGGATCCCTCCCACCTCGGGAATCCTTTGGCATCCTCCTGGAATTCCCGGAGCCTCCTCCCGCTCCGGCCCCTCCGGCTCCAGCTCCGACCCCCCCCCGTGTTTGTACTTCCCCCCCCCTCGTGTCCCCCCTCCTCGTGTCCCCCCCGTGTCCCCCCCCCGTCACCGCTGGCACCTCGCCCCTCCCCCCCCGCATGTGTCCCCCCCGCGCCGCCGCCGCCGCTAACGAGCAATCAATTAATGAATTAATTCATTAATAAACCGCCGCCGCCACCACGGCCACGCCCCGGGACCTGGGGGGGGAATTTGGGGGGGCCGGACCCCCATGGCCTGGGAATGGCGGGTGGGACCCCGGGGGGTGAACCCACGGGGGGGGGGGCTGAAAACGGGGGGTGGGGGCTGAACCCCCCCAGCACCCAATGGGGGTCCCGGGCCCCCCCAGCACCAAAAGGGGGTCCTGACCCACCCCCAGCACCCAAAGGGGGTCTTGACCCATCCCCTAACACACAAAGGGGGTCCTGACCCACCCCCAGCACCCAAAGGGGGTCTTGACCCATCCCCTAACACAAAGGGGGTCCTGACTCACCCACAGCACCCAATGGGGGTCCCGCTCCCCCCAACACCAAAAGGTGGTCCTGACCCACCCTCAGCACCCAAAGGGGGTCCTGACCCACCCCCAGTACCCAACGGGTGTCCCGGTCCCCCCCAGCACCTACTGGGGGTCTTGGCCCCCCCCAACATCCAAAGGGGGTCCTGACCCACCCCCAGCACCCAGTGGGGGTCCTGACCCACTCCCAGCACCCAACGGGTGTCCCAGTCCCCCCCAGCACCAAAAAGGGGTCCTGACCCCCCCCCAGCACCCAATGGGGGTCCTGACCCACCCACAGCACCAAAAGAGGGTCCTGACCCACCCCCAGCACCCGAGTGTTCTGGTCCCCCCCAGCACCCAGTAGGGGTCCTGGTCCCCCCCCAGCACCTACTGGGGGTCTTGGCCCCCCCAGCATCCGAAGGGGGTCCTGACCCACCCCCAGCACCCGAGTTTTCTGGTCCCCCCCAGCACCCAGTAGGGGTCCTGGTCCCCCCCCAGCACCTACTGGGGGTCTTGGCCCCCCCAGCATCCGAAGGGGGTCCTGACCCACCCCCAGCACCCAACGGGTGTCCCGGTCCCCCCCCAGCACCCACAGAGGGTCCTGGCACCCCCCCAGCACCCAAAGGGGGTCCCACCCCCCCGACGCGACCCAAGGAGGAGGCGGGGGGGGAAAGGATCCCTTTAATTCCGGCTGGGGGGGTCCCCGTGCCCCCCAAATCCCCCCCCCCCGTGTCCGTGGGTCACACGTGGGTCACACGTGCCAAGTGCACAGTCGGGTGTCCCCCCCTGTGTCCGTGTGTCCCCCCCCCGTGCCCGTGTGGGGACCCCCAGGTGACCCCCCCCGATGTCCCCCAGCCTCGGGGGGGGGGTGTGACAGCGGGGTGGCCCTGGGGACATCCCGGGGGTGGCAGTGAAGGGGGGGGGGGCTGTGCAGTGTCCCCGGGGGTGGCACTGAGGGGGTGGGGTCTGCTCGGTGTCCCCGGTGTCCCCTACCCCGGGGGTGGCACTGAGGGGGGGACACACGGGATGTCACCTGCCCCGGGGGTGGCACCGAGGGGGTGGGGTCTGCTCGGTGTCCCCGGTGTCCCCTGCCCTGGGAGTGGCACTGAGGGGGGGGACACACAGGGTGTCACCTGCCTTGGCGACCTTCGAGGTGGCCGAGGAGGGGCAGGGACGTGTCACTTGTCCTGGGGACCCGGGGGTGGCACTGAGGGGGTGGGGTCTGCTCGGTGTCCCCGGTGTCCCCTGCCCGGTGTCCCCAGTGTCATCTGCCCTGAGGGGTGGCAGTGAGGGGGTGGGGTTTGCCCGGTGTCCCCGGTGTCCCCTGCCCTGGGGGGTGGCAGTGAGAGGGTGGGGTCTGCTCGGTGTCCTCGGTGTCACCTGCCCCGGGGGTGGCACTGAGGGGGTGGGGGGTCTGCTCAGTGCCCTCGGTGTCCTCGGTGTCCCCTGCCCTGGAGGTGGCACTGAGGTGGGGACACACAGGGTGTCACCTGCCCTGGGGGGTGGCACTGAGGGGTTGGGGTCTGCTCGGTGTCCCCGGTGTCCCCTACCCCGGGGGGTGACAGTGAGGGGGGGGACACACAGGGTGTCACCTGCCCTGAGGTCCCCGGGGGTGGCAGTGAGGGGGTGGGGTCTGCTCAGTGTCCCCTGTCCGGTGTCCCCTGCCCTGGAGGGTGACAGTGAGGGGGGACACACAGGGTGTCACCTGCCCTGGGGACCTTCGAGGTGGCCGAGGACGGGCAGGGACGTGTCACTTGTCCTGGGGACCCCGGGGGGGTGGCAGTGCAGGGGGTGGGATCTGTTCGGTGTCCCCAGTGTCCCCTACCCCGGGGGTGGCAGTGAGAGGGTGGGATCTGCTGGATGTCCCCTGTGTCCCCTGCCCTGGGGTGGCGGTGAGGGGGGGGACACACGGGGTGTCACCTGCCCTGAGGTCCTCGGGGGTGGCACTGAGGGGGTGGGGTCTGTTCGGTGTCCCCTGTCCGGTGTCACTGGTGTCCCCTGCCCTGAGGGGGTGGCACTGAGGGGGTGGGGTCTGCTCAGTGTCCCCAGTGCCACCTGCCCTGGGGGGTGGCCGTGAGGGGGTGGGGACACACAGGGTGTCACCTGCCCTGAAGTCCTCGGGGGTGGCAGTGAGGGTGGGGTGGGGTCTGCTCGGTGTCCCCGGTGTCCCCTGCCCTGGGGGGTGGCAGTGAGGGTGGGGTGGGGTCTGCTCGGTGTCCCCGTGTCCCCTGCCCTGGGGGGTGGCAGTGAGAGGGTGGGGTCTGCTCGGTGTCCCCGGTGTCCCCTGCCCGGTGTCCCCAGGGGGAGGGGAGGGGACAGGCTCGTCCTTGTCCCCAAACCGCCCCCCAGGGTGGGGGGGGAGGGGCCCTGCCCGTGGTAGTAAAAAAAAAAACAACAACCCCCCCCAAAAAAACCCCCAAACGATCCTGGGCGGCCCCGAAACCTTTAGAAAACGGAATAAAAAACGTCTCCGGCGGCGTCCGGGCCCCGCGGCCACCCCTGGGGACAAGGGACACGCGCTGGGGACATCGCCACCCCCCCCGGCCCTGCCCCGGCCACCCCCTGTCCCCCCGGCCCCGGCCACCCCCTGCCCCCCCGGCACCGTCCCCTGTCCCCGTCCCCTCTGGGACACAGCCAGGGACAGCCCAGGGACAGCCCAGGGACAGCCCAGGGTCCCAGTGCAGCGTCCCAGTATCCCCAGTGCCATCTCCCAGTGCCCCCCCAGTGTCCCAGTGCGGCGTGCCAGTACCCCAGTGCCCCCCAAGTGCCCCAGTGCAGCATCCCAGTATCCCCAGTGCCCCCCAGTGTCCCAGTGCAGCGTCCCAGTACCCCCAGTGCCATCTCCCAGTGCCCCACAGTGTCCCAGTGCAGCCTCCCAGTACCCCCAGTGCCCCCCAAGTGTCCCAGTGTGGCGTCCCAGTACCCCCAGTGCCATCTCCCAGTGCCCCCCAGTGTCCCAGTGCAGAGTCCCAGTTTCCCCCAGTGCCCCCCCAAGTGTCCCAGTGCAGTGTCCCCAGTGTTCCCCAGTGCCCCAGTACCATCTCCCAGTGCCCCCCACCAAGTGTCCCAGTACAGTGTCCCAGTATTCCCCAGTGCCCCAGTACCATCTCCAGTGCCCTCCTCGTACTCCAGTGCAGTGCACCAGTGCCCTCCCAGTGCCCCCCCAGGTATTTCAATGCCCTCCCAGTGCCCCCCAGTGCCCCCCAATGCCCCCAGTGCAGTGTCCCAGTATTCCTCAGTGCCCCAGAACCATCTCCCAGTGCCCCCCCCATGTCCCAGCGCCCTCCCAATACCCCCCCCGGGGTATTTCGGTGCCCCCCCAGTGCCTCCCCATGTCCCAGTGCAGTGTCCCAGCTCCCTCAGTGCCCCAGTACCATCTCCCAGTGCCCTCCTCGTACTCCAGTGCAGTGTCCCAGTATTCCCCAGTGCCCCGGTACCATCTCCCAGTGCCCCCCCCATGTCCCAGTGCGGCGTCCCAGTACCCCCAGTGCCCCCCAGTGCCCCAGTGCAGCGTCCCAGTACCCCCAGTGCCATCTCCCAGTGCCCCCCATGTCCCAGTGCCCCCCCCCCGGTATTTCAGTGCCCCCCCAGTGCCCCCCAGTGCCCCCAGGCCGCACCTACTGGCCGCTGGCCGCTCCCTGGGGCTCTATATGGGCGTCCACACGACGGGTCCCGTCACGGGGGGTCTCGGCCTTGGGGGTCCCGGCCTTGGGGGTCCCGGCCTTGGGGGTCCCCGCTCTGGGGGTCCCACCCCTGGGGGTGCCGGCCCTGGGTGTCCCATCACCAGGGGTCCCTGTGGGTGCCAGGGGGGGACACGGGGTGACCTCAGGCACCCCCCAACCCCCCCCAAACCCTCCCCCCGAGCCCCCCAAACTCACGCTGGCTGGGTGGGTGCGTGGCCAGGGGACAGACCCCGCCGGGGCCGTGGCTGTGCGCGGTGTCCCCGTGGTGGCAGCGCCCGGGGGGCACCTCCCCCTGCTCCTCCCGCTCTTCCTCCTCCTCCTCCTCCTCCTCCTCCTCCTCCTCCTCCTCCTCGCCCTGCGCCCGCTTGCACAGGTGATGCTCCACCATCATCTGCAGCTCTGCCGGGCAGGGAGCGGCGCTGGGGGGGCGCGGGGGGGGCCCTGGTGACCGTCCCCGCGCTCCCGGGGACACCAATGGGTGGCCCCATGGCCCTGCTGGTGGCACTTGTCACCCCTGGTCCAAGGCCACCGAGGGGTGGTGGCATGGAGGGGTGGTGCCAGGGGGACGTGGGGGGGCCCTGGTGACCGTCCCCACGCTCCTGGTGACACCAATGGGTGGCCCCGTGGCCCTGCCGGTGGCATTTGCCATCCCCAGTCCAAGACCAGCACAGGGTGGTGGCATCGAGCCACGACGGGGGGGGACCCTGGTGACCGTCCCCGCACTCCCGGGGACACCACTTGGTGGCCCCGTGGCCCTGCCGGTGGCATTTGCCACCCCCGGTCCAAGGCCACCGCGGGGTGGTGGCATCGAGCCACGACGGGGGGGGGCCCTGGTGACCGTCCCCACGCTCCCGGTGACACCACTCGGTGGCCCCAGGGCCACCCCTGCTCCAAGGCCACTGTGGGGGTGGTGGCATCGAGCCACCCATGCCCTGTGGTGTCAGGGTGACTGTCACCCCCGGTGCCCCCCCGTGTCCCCCCTGTGTCTGCCCCTGTCCTCCTGTGTCCCCCCGTGTCCCCCCCGTCCCCCTCTGTCCGTCCCTGTCCCCCTGTGTCCCCCCCCGTGTCCTTCCCGTGTCCCCCCCTATGTCCCCCCGTGTCCCTCCCTGTCCCCCTGTCCCTCCCGTGCCCCCCCCATGTCCCTCCCTGTCCCCCCTGTCCCCCTGTCCCCCCGTGTCCCCCCCATCCCCCCCGTGTCCCCCGTCCCCCCCCCTCGTGTCCCCCCCGTACCTTTCATGGTGGGGGTGGTGCGGGAAACCTTCTTCCTCTGCCGGGGGGACATGGACAGACCCGACTGGGGGGGGGAAAGTGTGTGAGGGGGGGACCCCCGGGGTACCCCACGGCTCCGGGGGGTCCCCACCCCCCATCTTTGGGGGGTCCCCACAGCCCCCCCCATCTTTGGGGGGTCCCCACAGCCCCCCCCCCGTACCTTGAGCAGGGGGTTGGGCAGCCGGTCCTCGTCGATCTCTGGGGGGGCAAGAGGGGGGGGCAAGAGGTCAGTGAGAGGGGGTCCTGGGGGGGTCTGGGGTCCCTCCTGCACCCCCCGACGGGGATCTGCCCCCACCGGGGCTGGTTGTCACCCGGGGGGGGTGTTGGGTGACAGTGACTGTGCCCCCTCCCCCCCAGCATTGCCACAGGGTCCTGGGGGGGGGTCTGAGCTTGGGGGGGCCCTGAGTGTGATTTGGGGGGTCCTTGAGGGTGTCAGGGGGTCCCTGAGCATTTGTGGGGGTTCCCTCAGAATCAAGTAGGGGTCCCTGAGTGTGTGTGGGGGCCTCTGAGTATCATGTGGGGGGGGTCTCTGAGCAGTCAGGGGGTCCCTGAGCATCATTTAGGGGGTCCCTGAGCATGTGGGGGGTCCCTGGGTATCATTTAGGGGGGCCCCAAGCATGTGGGGGGGTCCTTGAGTGTCATGTGGGGGGTCCCTGACCGTGCCAGGGGGTCCGTGAGCATCATTTAGGGGGTCCTTGAACATGAGGGGGTGTCCCTAAATGCCATATGGGGGCTCCCTGAGCATGTGGGGGGGTCTCTGGGTGTCATTTAGGGGGTCCCTGAGCATGGCAGGGGGTCTCTGAGTATTATGTGGGGAGTCCCTGAGCATCTGGGGGGGTCCCTAAGTATCATTTAGGGGATCCCTGGGCATGTGGGGGGGTCCCTAAGTGCCATATGGGGGCTCCCTGAGCATGTGGGGGGGGTCCCTGAGTGTCATTTAGGGGCTCCCTGAGCATGTGGGGGGGTCCCTGAGTGCCATATGGGGGCTCCCTGAGCATGTGGGAGGGTCCCTGAGTGTCATGTGGGGGGTCCCAGAGCGCGCTGGGGGGTCCCTGGGTGGGCTGGACCCGGGGGGGGGACACGCGGTGACCCCCCCGAGGACCCACCTGGGGACGACTGGTCGCTGCTCAGGACCAGGTTGGCGGGGGTCGGGCGGCGCCTCCGGATCTGGGGAGGGGAGCGGGGGGGGTGGAGGGAGGCACAGGAGACAATGAGGACCCCCAGCTGCCCCCCAAGCCCCCCCGCGCCCCCCGGAGCCGCCCTGTCCCCCCCTGTCCCCCCCTGTCCCCCCCTGTCCCCCCCTGTCCCCTGGGCAGGGCGGTGGCCCCGCGACCGGACACACGCGGCTTTGCCATCAGCGCCAAACCCCGGCCCGGGAGCTAATTACGGCCCGCGGCTAATTACGGCCCGGCCCCGGGAAGCGCGCGGGGACATCGCGCGCGGGGCCATCGCGCGTGGGGACACGGGCGGGCCCGGCCCTTCCTCCGCGGGCCCGCTGTCCTTGGCCAAGGTCACCCGGCCCCAAATCCGCGCCTTTTGGGGGGGGGGGGGGGTTCGTGGCCCCCCCAAGGGTCCGGTGGCCGCGGGGGGGCCGGCGGGGCCGGCGGGGGGGCCACGCCTGACCCCGCGCCCCCTTTCCCCGCTGACCCAGTAACTGAGTTACCGCGGGAAAAAAAACCCACAAAAACCTGGATTTCCCAGCGAGGATTCCCTAATGAGGCGGGAACGCCTAATGAGATGCTGATGAGATGCTAATGAGGCGGCAGAGCGGCCGGGCGGGCGGGGGGAGCCCCCCCCCCCCCCCTCCGCACCTCCCCACCTCCCCGGCCCCAGCCCACCCCCCCCCCCCCCTCCCCCGACCCCCCTCGGCGCATCCTCTCGTGTCGGCCCCGTTGCCATGGAAACGCGCGATCTGGATATTAAACGGAGATTAGAGGAACCGGGAAGCGCCGGGAATCGCCCCGGCCCCGCCGGGGACCCACAGAGGAGCCCCCTCACCCCCACTTTGGGGTCGGGGTCCAACCGCCCCCCCAAACCCCCCCCCCCGATACCCCCGCGGCGGGTCGGGGTCTCCCCAGGGCCGGGTCCAACCCCCCCCCCCCGGGATGGACCCCGGGAAGTCGGAGCCCCCCCGGGACATTCCGCCCCCCCCCCCCCCGGAGGGAGCGGGGCAGGGCTGGTCCCTCCCTCCCCCCCCCAGAGCGACCCCCGGCGCGGGGAGGGGGTGGGGACACCCCGGTGTCACCCGCTCAAGGTCACCCAGGTGGAGCCCCGAGCTGAGCCCCCCCGAGCGGGAGGGGCGTCCCGGCGATGGCGGGGCTGGTCCTCCCCCTCCAGCCCGCCATCCCTCCATCCCCCTTCATCCCTCCATCCCTGCCTCCATCCCTCCATCCCTGCCTTCATCCCTGCCTTCATCCCTCCATCCCTCTATCCCTCCATCCCTCCATCCCTCCATCCCTCCATCCCCCATCCCTCCGTCCCCCTCCCTCCGTCCCCCTTCATCCCTCCATCCCTCCATCCCTCCATTCCCCCATCCCTGCCTCCATCCCTCCATCCCTGCCTTCATCCCTCCATCCCTCCGTCCCCCCATCCCTGCCTTCATCCCTCCATCCCTGCCTTCATCCCTCCGTCCCTCCAGCCCTCCATCCCTCCATTCTTGCCTCCATCCCTGCCTTCATCCTTCCATCCCTCCGTCCCTCCCTCCCTCCCTCCCTCCCTCCCTCCCGGCTCGGCCGGCGCCGCGCGCTCCTGCCGGGGCTATTTTTAGATCAATCTCCAGCACCATCGATTAAGGAGAGTGGCGGGATCCGGGATGGGAACGGGAACGGGAATCAGGGGATGGGAACGGGAATCAGGGGATGGGAACGGGAACGGGAATCAGGGGATGGGAACGGGAATCAGGGGATGGGAACGGGAACGGGAATCAGGGGATGGGAACGGGATCCGGGATGGGAACGGGAATCAGGGGACGGGAACAGGATCCGGGATGGGAACGGGAATCAGGGGATGGGAACGGGATCCGGGATGGGAACGGGAACGGGAATCAGGGGATGGGAACGGGAATCAGGGGATGGGAACGGGATCAGGGATGGGAACGGGATCCGGGATGGGAACGGGAATCAGGGGATGGGAACGGATCAGGGATGGGAACGGGATCCGGGATGGGAACGGGAATCAGGGGATGGGAACGGGATCAGGGATGGGAACGGGATCCGGGATGGGAACGGGAATCAGGGGATGGGAACGGGATCCGGGATGGGAACGGGATCAGGACCAGGGACCAGAACTGGACCAAGGGCGGGAATGGGATCAGAGATGGGATCGGGATCAGGGAGTGGGATCAGGGCTGGGATCGGGATCAGGGAGTGGGATCAGGACTGGGAATGGGCTGGATCCAGCTCATCTCAGCAGGACGGAGCAAACACCCCCGGCCCGGGTGCTCCCCCAGCCTCGGGGACACACTCGGGGGGGGGTTTGGGGGGTTGGGGACACGGGCAGAGGGGCAGGACAGAGCCCCGGGCCAGGCCTGGCACCCGGGGGGGAACCGGGGGGACACCCGGGGGGAACCGGGGCACGGGGGGGGCTCAGCAGAAATGGGGGCTAAGGAGCTGCGGGACCCTGTGGGGACACGGGGGACCCTGTGGGGACATGGGGGACTCCTTGGGAACATGGGGGACACTGTGGGGACACGGGGGACTCTGTGGGGACATGGGGGGATGCTGTGGGGACACGGGGGACTCTGTGGGGACACAGGAGACTCCTTGGGGACACAGGGGATGCTGTGGGGACATGGGGGACTCGTTGGGGACCCGGGGGACCCTGTGGGAACATGGGGGACTCTGTGGGGACACGGGGGACTCATTGGGGACACGAGATGCTGTGGGGACACGGGGGACTCATTGGGGACACGGGGGACTCTGTGGGGACACGAGATGCTGTGGAGACACAGGGGATGCTGTGGGGACATGGGAGACCCTGTGGGGACACAGGGGAATCTGTGGGGACTTGGGGGACTCGTTGGGGACACGGGGGACACTGTGGGGACACAGTAAATGCTGTGGGGGACACGGGGGATGCTGTGGGGACACGGGGGACTCTATGGGGACACAGGAGACTCGTTGGGGACACGGGGCACCCTATGGGGACATGAGGGACTCGTTGGGGACACATGGGACCCTGTGGGACACGGGGGACCCTGTGGGGACAAGGTCCTTAGGGAGGGTGGGGCTGGACAGGTTTGGGGCCCACCCTGCAGGACACGGGGACGCCGTGGGGACACCGGGCAAGGGGCTGGCACGGCCGAGCCCCCCTGTCCCCACCCAGGGACACCCCAAAAAGGGGGTTGGCACCCGCGGGGAGGGGACATCGGCATTGCCACCTCCTGCCACCCGCGGGGCTGGTGGCACCCCCGAGCTGGGGGGCTCTGAACCCCCTCTGGGAGGGGAAACTGAGGCAGGGCTGGATGGGGGACACCCCCCCCCAGGGCAGGGTCGTACCCGAGCCCCCCGGCAGGCTGGGGTGGGAGGTGGGATGTGGGGGCTCCGTGTTGGGGGTCTTATGCCCCCCACCCAGCAGCCCCCCAGCTCTTACCCTCATACCTGGGGACCCCCAGCTCTCACCCTCACTCCCAGAGACCCCCCCCAGATCTCACCACTGCTCCCAGAGACCCCCAGCTCTCACCCTCACTCCCGGGGACCCCCAGATCTCACCCTCACTCCTGGGGACCCACAGTTCTCACCCTCACTCCCAGGGACCCCCAGATCTCACCACTGCTCCCAGAGACCCCAGCTCTCACCCTCACTCCCGGGGATCCCCAGTTCTCACCCTCACTCCTGGGGATCCCCAGCTCTCACCACTGCTCCGGGGGACCCCCAGCTCTCACCCTCACTCCTGGGGACCCCCAGATCTCATCATTGCTCCCAGAGACCCCAGCTCTCACCCTCACTCCTGGGGATCCCCAGCTCTCACCACTGCTCCGGGGGACCCCCAGCTCTCACCCTCACTCCTGGGGACCCCCAGATCTCATCATTGCTCCCAGAGACCCCCAGCTCTCACCCTCACTCCCGGGGACCCCCAGCTCTCACCACTGCTCCGGGGGACTCCCAGCTCTCCCCCTCACTCCTGGGGACCCCAACCTTTCCCCCGTGTTCCCGGGGAGCCCCAGCTCTCCCTCTGCCCGTGGTGAGACCCCCCCAGTGGCACCGAGCCGGGTGGTGGCCCCAGCAGGTGTTCGGTGACAGTGTGACACCCGCCCCCGCCCCGCTGGCACACGGAGGGGCCTGGCCCACCTCCCACAGGGACCCCCAGCCGGGGGGACACGGCCGGGACCCCCGGCTGGAGCCCCCTCAGCCCCCCACGGTGGCCCGGGGGGTCCCTCAGCCCCCAGGGCCGGGGGGCACGGCGGGGAGCGGGGTGGGGTGGGCAGGGAGGGGGTCCGGGTGCCCGGGGGGGGGTCCCCAGCCGTGTCCCCGCTCTGGGCCACCCCGTCCCCGGGGTTTCCCTTCTGGGACCCCCTCCGGCGGGAGTGGGGGGTCCGGCAAGGGCCCGAGGGGTCGGGGGGTGCCCGGGGGGGGCCGCGCAGCCCGGGGTGGCCCCGGTGGGGTCGCGCTGAGCCCGCACATGGCCCCGCCACCGCCACCGCGGGACCCCCCGATCCCACCCCCGGAGCTCCGGGGAGCAGCGGGGGCGGCTCCGCGGGGGGTGTCCCCGGGGAGGGGGGGCTGCACCCCCCCGACCGCCGTCCCCGCGTCACCCCCGGCCCGGCCCGGCCCCCCCCGCCCCGCTGCCCCCGCCCCCGGCCCCCCGTGCCCCCCCACCCCGCTGCCCCCGCCGTGCCCGCAGCGTCCCGAACCCCCCCCGGCGCGGCCCCGGAGCCCCCCCGGTGCCCCCGCGGTGCCCCCCCCCGGGGTCCCCCCCGGTCCCTCCGGTCCCCCCCGACCTGCTCGGCCGCCTCCGGGTCGAGGTGCGGCTCCAGCAGCGGGACCGTGAACTGGATCTTGCGGGGGCTGTTGGGCTCCATCGCGGGCGGCGGCGGCTCCGGCGGCTCCGGCGGCTCCGAGCGGCCACGCCCCGGCCACGCCCCGGGACACGCCCATTGCAGGCCACGCCCTCGGTCACGCCCCTCCCCGCCACCCGCGCGCGGAGGGACGGGCGGTGGGACACGGGGATGGACAGCGGGACACGGGGATGGACAGCGGGACACGGGACAGAGACCGGGACAGACACGGGGACAGACACGGGGACAGACACGGGGACACGGGGACAGACACAGGGACACGGGGACAGACACAGGGACACAGGGACAGACACAGGGACAGACACGGGGTCACGGGGACAGACACAGGGACACGGGGACAGACACAGGGACAGACACAGGGACACGGGGACAGACACAGGGACACAGGGACAGACACAGGGACAGACACGGGGTCACGGGGACAGACACAGGGACACGGGGACAGACACAGGGACAGACACAGGGACACGGGGACAGACATAGGGACACGGGGACAGACACAGGGACAGACACGGGGTCACGGGGACAGACACAGGGACACGGGGACAGACACAGGGACAGACACAGGGACACAGGGACAGACACAGGGACACAGGGACAGACGGATAAACACATGGATGGAGCTGGGACGTGGGAACAGACACAGGGACAGACAGAGAGACACAGGCACGGACACAGGGACAGCAACTGGGACACGGGGACAGACAGAGGGACGGACACATGGACGCAGTGACAGACACAGGACAGACAGAGAGACACGGGGACAAACACAGGGACAGAGCCAGGACAGCAGGACAGACAGAGGGACATGGGAACAGCCACTGGGACACCAGAACAGCCACAGGGACACTGGGAATGGCACAGGGACACAAGGGATGGACCCTGAGCTGCAGGGACAGACAAACAGACACAAGGACACTGGGAATGACACGGGGACACAAGGCCGGACACTGGGATGGACCCTGAGCTGCAGGGACAGACAAACAGACACAAGGTCGGGCTCGAGGACTCGGGTTCAAACACGTGACCATGAGGACGGACACACAGGCCCTGGGACAGACAGACTGACAGACTGTGGGACGGACATGGGGGCACAGACACCCCCCATGGTCACAGGGACAGGGACAGGGAGGGGACAGGGACAGGGGTAGGGAGGGGACAGGGGTAGGGACAAGGACAAGGAGGGGACAGGGAAGGGACAGGGAGGGGACAGGGACAGGGACAAGGACAAGGAGGGGACAGGGACAGGGACAGGGACAGGGACAAGGACAAGGAGGGGACAGGGACAGGGATAGGGACAGGGACAGGGACAGGGGTAGGGAAGGGACAGGGAAGGGACAGGGACAGGAAAAGGGAGGGGAGGGGACAGGGAGGGGACAGGACAGGGAAAGGGACAGGGACTGGGATAGCAAAGGGACAGGGAGGGGAGGGGAGGGGACAGGGACAGGACAGGGCCAGGGAGGGGACAGGGAGGGGACAGGGCCAGGACAGGGCCAGGCCCTCCCTGGCACACTCCGGGTGGGGGCCAAGTCCATCATCTCCCCCCCTCGGCCTCCGGGGCCTTGGGGACTGTGTCCCCCGCCACAACCCACCCCAAAACCCCCCTAAACCGCAAGATTTGGGGGTCGGGGGGGGGGGGGGCACATCACCCCGGGGGGGGCTCAGGGTGCCCCCACCCCCTGTCCCGGCTCTCCCGCCCAGAGCCGCCCCCTCCCCCTCCGTCCTGTCCCTCCCCCCCTTCCTCCCAGCGAAGCCCCCCCGGGTTTTTGGGGCGGGGAGGGGGGAGCGGCCCCCCCGCGCTGCCGGGAGTTCGTGTCCCATCACTTATTCATGGAGCTGCCGGGATGCGGCGGGAGGGACCCGCTAAGTAGGTCAGGCGGAGCAGGAGGGGGGGGGAGAGCCCGGGGAGGGGCCGCCTGATCCCCCCGTGCCCCCGCCGTGCCCCCGCCGGGCCCCCCGGCAGCGCTGGGGGGTCCCCGGAGGGGTCCCGGGGGGGTCCCGGCAAAGGTGCTGCTGCCCCTGGGGGGGAGGGGGAAAGAGGGGGGTCTCCAGTTCCAAGGGGTGAAAAGGCAGCGGGAGACCCTCGAACACACCTGCGGGACCCCCCCATTGCATCCCATCCATCCCATCCCATAAATCCCATCCATCCCATCCCATCCATCCCGTAAATCCCATCCCATCCCATCCCATCCATCCCATAAATCCCATCCATCCCATCCCATCCCATCCCATCCATCCCCATCCCATCCATCCCCATCCCTATCCCATCCCATCCCATCCCATCCCATCCCATCCATCCCATCCCATCAATCCCATCCCATCAATCCCATTCCACCCCATCCCATCAATCCCATCCCATAAATCCCACCCCATAAATCCCATCCCATCAATCCCATTCCACCCCATAAATTCAATCCCATCAATCCCATCCCATCCCATCAATCCCATCCCACCAATCCCATCCCATCAACCCCATCCCACCCCATCCCACCAATCCCATCCCATCCCGTCCCCCATCCCATTCCATCAATCCCATCCTATCCCATCCCACCCCATCCATCCCATCTCATCTCATCTCATCAGTCCCATCCCACCCCACCCCATCAGTCTCATCCCATCGATCTCACCCCATCCCATCCCATCAATCCCATCCCACCCCATCAATCCCATTCCCACCCCATCCCATCAATCCCATCCCACCCCATTCCATCAATCCCACCCCATCCCATCAATCCCATCCCACCCCATTCCATCAATCCCACCCCATTCCATCAATCCCATCCCATCCCATCCCATCCCAGTGTCCCGCAGCCGTTTCCCTCCTCCATGGGTTTTTTTATGGGAAAACCCTTCCCAGCTTTGATCCAGGCGGGGGAAAAGGGGGGAGTAAAAGGATCTTGGGAGCTGTGGAAGGGGGGACACCGGGCAGGGATGGGGGGGATGGACATGGGTGGGATCCCGCTCCAGGCCAGGGAATGGGGAGGTGGGAATGGGAAAATGTCACACACCCAGCCAGGAATGTCACTGTCCAGGCCCTGGGGACATCGGGGACAGCCCTGGGGACAGCCCTGGGGACAGCTTTGGGACAGCCCTGGGGATATCCTGGGGATAGCCTTGGGGACAGCTTTGGGACAGCCCTGGGGACAGCTTTGGGACAGCTTTGGGACAGCCCTGGGGATATCCTGGGGACAGCCCTGGGGACAGCCTCGGAACAGCCATAAGGACATCCCGGGGATAGTCTTGGGACAGGCCTGGGGACATCCTGGGGACATCCTTGGGAACATCCCAGGGTTGTGTCCATCCCTCCAGGGCTGTGTCCACCCCTCCCAGGGACATTCCCACCCCTCCCAGAGGGGGTTCCCATCCCACCCCTCCCAGGGACATTCCCACCCCTCCCAGGGGGGTTCCCATCCCACCCCTTCCAGGGGATGTGTCCATCCCATCCCATCCCAGCCCTCCCAGGGGGGTCCCCCTCCCATCCCATCCCTCCCAGGGGGGGTTCCCATCCCATCCCATCCCACCCCTCCCAGGGGGGTTCCCATCCCCTCCCACCCCTTCCCCTCCCCTCCCAGCCCTCCCGGGGGCCGTGTCGCTCCTTCCCGGGGGCCGTTCCAGGCGCAGCGATTCCCGGGAGCTCCGGCCCCCCCTCCCCGCCCCGGGACCGCTTAATTCGGGGCTTTATCCACAAACACTCCCGGGCTAAAAATATCCCGGAGGCCGCGGGCGCGGCGTTCCCGGGCAGCGCCTGCCGGGAGCTTCCTTGCCTTTTTTGACGGGATCGGGGTCGGGGCTGGAGCCGGGACAGCGCCCGGAGCTCCCGGGGACGGGCAGGGCTGGGACCGGCTCCTGGGGAATCCCGAGCCCGGGGAATCCCGATCCTGGGGGATCCAGATCCTGGGGAATCCAGCTCCTGGGGAATCCAGATCCTGAGGTATCCAGCTCCTGGGGAATCCCAATCCCGGGGAATCCAGACCCTGGGGGATCCAGCTCCTGGGGAATCCAGATCCTGGGGAATCCAGATCCTGAGGTATCCAGATCCAGGGGGATCCAGATCCAGGGAGATCCAGATCCTGAGATATCCAGCTCCTGAGGTATCCAGCTCCTGGGGAATCCCGATCCTGGGGTATCCAGCTCCTGGGGAATCCCGATCCTGGGGGATCCAGCTCCTGAGGTATCCAGCTCCTGGGGAATCCCGATCCTGGGGTATCCAGATCCTGAGGTATTCAGCTGCTGGGGAATCCAGATCCAGGGGGATCCTGATCCTGGGGAATCCCGATCCCAGGGAATCCAGATCCCGGGGGATCCAGCTCCTGGGGAATCCAGATCCTGAGGTATCCAGCTCCTGGGGAATCCCAATCCTGGGGAATCCTGATCCCGGGGGATCCAGCTCCTGGGGAATCCAGATCCTGAGGTATCCAGCTCCTGGGGATCCAACTCCTGGAGACACAGATCCCAGAGACCCAACTCCTGAGGCATCCAGATCCTGGGGGATCCAAATCCTGGGATAACCAGGTCCTGGGATATCCACATCCTGGGGGATCCAGATCCTTGGGAATCCAGCTCCTGGGGTATCCAGCTCCTGGGATATCCAGATCCTGGGATATCCAGCTCCTGGGGTATCCCCATCTTGGGGGGATCCAGATCCTGGGGGATCCAGCTTGGGACCACCCCTTGAGATGTCACGGCTGATGGGGCACAGGGGACCCCTCTGGAAGGTTGGGGACCCCTTGGGAAAGTTGGGACCCCTCTGGAAGGTTGGGGACCCCTTGGGAAGGTTTGGGACCCCTCGGGAAGGTTGAAACCCCCCTGGAAGGTTGGGGACTCCTCGGGAAGGTTTGGGATCCCTCGGGAAGGTTTGGGACCCCTCGGGAAGGTTGGGGATCCCTCAGGAAGATTGGGGACCCCTGGGGAAGGTTGGGGACCCCTGGGGAAGGTTGGGGACCCCTTGGGAAGGTTTGGGGCCCTTCGGGAAGGTTTGGGGACCCCTCTGGAAGGTCTGGGATCCCTCTGTAAGGTTGGGGACCCCTTGGGAAGATTGGGGACCCCTTGGGAAGGTTGGAACCCCCCTGGAAGGTCTGGGACCCCTTGGGAAGGTTGGGGACCACTCTGGAAGGACTGGAACCCCTCTGGAAGGTCTGGGACCCCTCTGGAAGGTCTGAGACCCCTTGGGAAGGTTTGGGACCCCCCTGGAAGGTGGGTCCCCCCCGCTGGGGGTCCCCGGTGGCTCGGGGGGTGCCGGGGCTATTTCTGGCCCCCCTTGGCATCTCCCCCGAGCGTTCTCAGGCCCGGATGTGGCTCTCAACGTTCGAGCCCTGCCCGGGGGGGCCGCTCTGAGTTTCCTCTCCCCGACAGACGAGTTTCCTCCTCGGAGGGCGGATGGGGGCCGGGCACGGCCCGGGGGGGGCAGGAGGCCGCTGCCCGCGGGCACCGGGTGGGCACGGGCAGCCCCCCAGCCGCCCCCGGAGCCCGTGAGTGGGGGGCACACGCGGTGGGATTGGGGGTTTGGGGTGGGGGGGACGTGGGAGGGACGGGGGGAGGGAGGGGTTTGGCCCTGGGGGTGATGGGGAGGTCGGGAGAGGAGATTCCAGCACCTGGAGCATCCCGGGGGGGGAGTTGGGGTATCCCGGGGGGGGTTTGGGGCATCCCGGGGGGGGGTTGGGGCATCCCAGGGTGGGTTTGGGGCATCCCAGGGTGGGTTTGGGGCACCTTGGGGAGGGTTTGGGGCATCCCGGGAGGGGGGGTTGGGGCATCCCAGGGTGGGTTTGGGGCATCCCGGGGAGGGTTTGGGGCACCTTGGGGTGGGTTTGGGGCATCACAGGGTGGGTTTGGGGCATCACAGGGTGGGTTTGGGGCATCACAGGGGGGGTTTGGGGCACCTTGGGGTGTGTTTGGGGCATCCCGGGGTGGGTTTGGGGCATCCCAGGGGGGGTTTGGGGAGTCCTAGGGTGGGTTTGGGGAACCCCGGAGTGGGTTTGGGGCATCCCAGGGTGGGTTTGGGGCACCTTGGGGTGTGTTTGGGGCATCCCAGGGTGGGTTTGGGGAGTCCCAGGGTGGGTTTGGGGCATCCCAGGGTGGGTTTGGGGCACCTTGGGGGGGGGGGTTGGGGCGGGTTTGAGGCACCTTGGGGTGGGTTTGGGGCATCCCAGGGTGGGTTTGGGGCACCTTGGGGTGGGTTTGGGGCATCCCAGGGTGGGTTTCAGGCATCCCAGGATGGGTTTGGGGAACCTCAGGGTGGATTTGGGGCACCCTGGGGAGGGATGGACTGGGATGGGCTGGAACTGGACTGGGACTGGACTGGGATGAACTGCGATGGACTGGGATGGGCTGGGATTGCACTGGGATGGACTGGGATGGACTGGGACTGGACTGGAATGAACTGTGATGGACTGGGATGGGCTGGGATTGGACTGGGACTGGACTGGGACTGGACTGGGATGAGACTGGGATGGACTGGGATGGACTGGGATGGGCTGGGATTGGACTGGGATGAACTGCGATGGACTGGGATGGGCTGGGTCCCTCCAAGGGCCAGGAGTTGGAGGAGCCCCCCCCAGACCCTCCTGTCCCCCATGCCCCCCCAGGGAGCCCCGCAGCCCCCCCTGACCCCCCTGTCCCCCCCATCCCCCCCAGGGAGCCCCGCAGCCCCCCCTGACCCTCTTGTCCCCCCCCAGGGAGCCCCGCAGCCCCCCCGGCCATGGAGGGACCCTCAGTGCTGAGCCCCCCCAGGCCCCCCCCGTGGGAGAAGCGCCGCGCGTGGGTCCGGCAGAGCCGGGGCTGGGGGGTCCCCCCGACCCCCCCCCCGGCACCAGGAGGAGGAGGAGGAGGAGGAGGAGGAGGAGGAGGAGGAGGAGGAGGAGGGGGCGGCCACACCCCCGTGGGACCCCCCGGAGCCGCCCCCGCCCCTGGACAGCGCCGTCCGCCAAGGTCAAGACCCCCCCCGGGGGGTGCGGGTGGGTGGGTGGGTGGGGGGTCCTCGGGGCCCCGTCCCCAGCTCTGGGGGTCCCTGAGCCCCCCCCCCGCTCTCCCGCAGGGTGGGGGAGCAGCGGCGAGGACGAGCTGGCCCGGGGGGCTGAAGGTACCGGGGGGGGGTCCCCGGGGGGGTCCCCGCGGTGTCACCGTCACCCCACGGGGGGGGCGGGACTGGGGACAGGGGGGAGCCCACCCGGGACGGCCCCCAGGAGGGACTGTCCCTCCGGGGGGGCTTCGGGGGGGCTGGGCTGTCCCTGAGCTCCGTGTCCCCTGCGCTGTCCCCAAACTGCGCCCCCCGGGCTGTCCCCAAGCTTTGTGACACACCCCGGCTGTCCCCAAGCTCTGTGTCCCCTGCGCTGTCCCCAAACTGTGCCCCCCGAGCTGTCCCCAAGCTCTGTGACACCCCCCGGGCTGTCCCCAAACTCTGTGTCCCCCCTGGTCTGCGCTGTCCCCAAGCTCTGTGTCCCCCCCGGGCTGTCCCCAACTCTGTGTCCCCCCGGGCCGTGTCCCCAGGGCAGGACCCCTCCCGGTGTGACACGAATGGGCCGCGCCCCCCAACCCCCCCCGACTCACCCCCTGTTTTGTGTCCCCCCCCCCCTTTTCCCTTTCCCAGCTCTTCCGCTCCGGGGGAGCCCCGAGGCCGCGGGCAGGTGAGATTTGGGGGGGCCCCGGGGGGGGCTGTCCCCGCCTGTGTCACCGTCACTGTCCCCTCCCTGCCCTCAGGGCCCCGCGGGACGAGCTCCCGACGAGGGGGGGGCACAGCATGGCCTCCAGTGCCCCCCCCGGTGCCCCCCCCGGTGCCCCCCCCGGTGCCCCCCCCGGTGCCTCCCCCGGTGCCCCCTCCAGCCTCGCCACCACCACCGGCTCCAGGTAGGGATGGGAGGGGTCTCCGGGGGGGTGTTGGGTGACCCCCGATTGACCCCCTCTGAGGTGTGTCCCCCACCGGTGCCCCCCCCGGTGCCCCCTCCAGCCTCACCACCACCACCAGCTCCAGGTAGGGACGGGAGGGGTCTCGAGGGGGGTCGGGTGACCCCGGTGTGCCCCCCCTGACCCTCCCTGACCCCCCCTGACCCCCCCGGTGCCCCCTCCAGCCTCGCCACCACCACCAGCTCCAGGTAGGGACGGGAGGGGTCTCGGGGGGGTGTCGGGTGACCCCCGTGTGCCCCCCCCCGAGGTGTGTGTGTCCCCCCCGCAGCGTGTCGGAGGTGCTGCGCTGGTGGCAGTCGGACGCCGAGGAGATCCTCTACAACCTGGGCTTCGTGGGGGGAGACCCCCCGGGGGTCGCGTCCCGGGTCCCCCCCCGCTTCTTCTCCGCCCCCTCCCGCGCCCGCGGCATCGACTTCCAGCTCTTCCTGCGCTCCCAAGTGCGGCGGGTGGAGACGGAGGATCCCTGCCTGCTCCTGGTCGGTGCGTCACACGGAGGGGGGGTCCCGAGCCCCCCCGAGCCCCCCCGAGCCCCCCCGAGCCCCCCCGAGCCCGGGGTGGGACCCACCGACCCACCGGGATTGGATCCTCGGCGGGGCGGGAAAACCCTCCCGTGCCTCAGTTTCCCCCGGAATGATTTTGGGGGGGGTCACCCCCAGCCCCATTTCCCAGTCCCCCGATCTCCCCTGACCCCCAAATTTGGGGGTGGGATCCATCAGCTGCTCCATGGAGGGGGGGGGGAGGGAACCCTCCCACGCCTCAGTTTCCCCAGGAATGAGTTGGGAGGGGGGTCACCCCCAGCCCCATTTCCCAGCCCCCCCGAGCCTCCCGACCCCCAACTCTGGGGGTGGGATCTATCAGCTGCTCCTTCAGAGGGGAGGGAAACCCCTCCCGCGCCTCAGTTTCCCCAGGAACGATTTTGGGGGTCACCCGCAGCCCCCCGGAGCCCCCCCCGACCCCCCTCCCGCCCCCCAGGTCGCTTCCAGCAGCTCCAGGCTCTCGCCGCCACGGCCGACGCCTTTTTCTGCCTCTACTCGCACGTGTCGCGGACCCCCCTGCAGCGCATCGCCCCCCGGCCCTATCGCGACACCCCCGACATCGCCCCCCGGCCCTATCGCGACACCCCCGACATCGCCCCCCGGCCCTATCGCGACATGTCTGACACCGCCCCCCGGCCCTATCGCGACATGTCCGGCACCGCCCCCCGGCCCTATCGCGACACCCCCGGCACCGCCCCCCGGCCCTATCGCGACATGCCCCCCCCCCGCGGGGGGCGGTTCAAGCGGGCTGTGTCCTCGCTCTGCCTCCACACGACCCCCCCGGGGGGGGACGGGGACACCCCTCGGGGGTCCCGCCGGGCCCCCCCCCCACCCCCCCAGCGCCCCGGGGGTCTTGGGGGGGGGGGAGGGACGGGAACACGGGGGTGGCACTGGGGGTCCCCGCGTGTCCCCGTCAGGGCGGGGCGGACCCCGCGGGGGGCTGCGGGGGGCGGGGGGGGCTGTCCCCGAGGCCCCCCCCCCTGGGGACAGCGTGGGGACACTCGGAGGGGTCCCCTCCCCACGGGTGGGGGAGCGGGGACACCCCCGGGGCGGGGGGAGCAGCGCGGGGGGGCACGAGGGACCCCCGGGCGGGCCCCCCCCCGGGCCGGTGTCACCCCGTCCCCACCCCGGGGGAGGGCGGGGTGTCCCGGGGGTCCCTCGGGGGGGGACCCCGCGGCCCCCCCGGGCTCGGACACCCCAAAATCCGGCGGGGGGCGGCGCCGGGGGGTTCCCCTGAGGCCGCAGCCCCCCGGGACCCCCCCGATCCAGCGGGGAGCGGCGGATTCCTGGGAGCTGGAGGAGGTGAGGGGGGGGGCCGGGGGGGGCCGGGGGGGGTGGGAGGGGAGGGGAGGGAAGGAGCTGGAGCGGGAAATGTGCCCGGAGCTTCCCAGGCTTTTAAGGTTTGAATGATTTAAAGGCTCCGGCGGAGCCGGGAAGGGCGAGGGGGGGAGGGAAGGGGGGGGTCACCCCCCCAGCCGTGACAGACACGCACGGCCCGGGGGGGGACACACGGGGGGACTGAGGGACACGGGGGGGGACTGAGGGACACAGGGATGGACTGAGGGACACGGGGGGGACTGAGGGACACACAGACACACTGAGGGACACAGGGATGGACTGAGGGACACGGGGGGAGGGGACTGAGGGACACAGGGATGGACTGAGGGACACACAGACACACTGAGGGACACGGGGACACACTGAGGGACAGAGGGACACAGTGACACCCGTGTCCCCTCCCCAGCCCTGCCACCTCCTGCCCGCAGGTGCTGAGCGAGGGTGAGGATGATGACGGTGATGATGGTGATGGTGATGATGATGACGGTGATGATGATGATGGTGATGGTGACGATGACAATGGTGATGACAATGATGACGACGATGGTGCCGATCCCCACAAAGAAACCGCTCGGTCCCTCCGTGTGTCCATCAGGACCCACAGCAGTAAGATGGGGGGTCTCCCACCCTCCTGGGGGGTCTCCCACCCTCCTGGGGGGCACCAGCTGCCTGTCACCAGCGTGTCCCCCCCGTGACCCCCCGTGTCCCCCCCGTGACCCCCCCTGTCCCCCTCCCCAGGCTCCACGTGGCGCTGGAGCTCCCACAGCAGCGGCTTCGTGGAGGAGCCCATGTCCCCTCAGGAGCCCCCCCGGTCCCTCCGTGTGTCCCTCAGGACCCAAAGCAGTAAGCTGGGGGGTCTCCCACCCTCCTGGGGGGCACCGGGGACCCGGTGCCACCCCGTGTGTCCCCCCATGTCCCCTCTGTGCCCCCTCCCCAGGCTTCACGTGGCTCCGGAGTTCCCACAGCAGCAGTTTTGTGGAGGAGCCGCTGCCCCCCCAGGAGCCCCTCCATGAGCCCCCCCAGTCCCTCAGGACCCAAAGCAGTAAGCTGGGGGGTCTCCCACCCTCCTGGGGGCACCGGGGACCCGGTGCCACCCCATGTCCCCTCTGTGCCCCCTCCCCAGGCTCCACGTGGCTCTGGAGCTCCCACAGCAGCAGTTCCGTGGAGGAGCCGCTGCCCCCCCAGGAGCCCCTCCAGGAGCCCCCCCGGTCCCTCAGGACCCAAAGCAGTAAGTAGGGGGGTCTCCCACCCTCCTGGGGGGCACCAGGGACCCGGTGCCACCCCGTGTCCCCCCATGTCCCCCCTTGTCCCCCCTCTCCAGGCTCCACTTGGTTCCAGAACTCCCACAGCAGCGGCTTCGTGGAGGAGCCGCTGCCCCCCCAGGAGCCCCCCAGGAGCCCCCCCGGGTGCCCCCCAGGCCCGTCCCCCTGGCACCGACTGGGCGTCCTGAGGCCACCGCGGAGGGACGTGGGGCCACTCCCGTGTCCCCGGGGGGGCGTCATGTTTGGGACACGTGTGTGCATGTGTGTGTGCGTGTGTGTGCATGTGTCACGTGTGGCTGTTTTTGGGGGGCACGTGTGGCTGTTTGGCACCCAAAAAACCCCCTGACTCAGGATTTTTGCCCCCTCCCCTCCCGGGGGTGGCACCGGGGACGTGTCCCCACCCCCCGGCCCTCGGGGACCGGCACTTTGCACTTTGTCGGGAACACTAGAGCGGGGTGGGGGGCACGGCGGGGTGGGGGTTACAATAAATGTGGGGGTACAATAAATGTGGGGACACAATAAACGTGGGGACCCAATAAATGTGGGGACACGATAAACGTGGGGACACGATAAATGTGGGGACACAATAAATGTGGGGACACAATAAACGTGGGGACACGATAAATGTGGGGACACAATAAATGTGGGGACACGATAAAGTCCCCAAAGGGATGGCAGTGAGTGTGTCCCTGCCTGGAGCTCTTGGGGGGGGGGAAAGACCCCCAGGATGAGCCCCCCTGGTGTCCCAGAGGGGCTGAACTGGGATGTTCTCCCTTTTTGGGGTGGGGGGCACATCCCTGTCCCTTTTGGGGTGGGGGGCACATCCCTGTCCCTTTTTGGGATGAGGGGGCACATCCCTGTCCCTTTTGGGATGGGGGGGGTACATCCCTGTCCCTTTTGGGGTGGGGGTTGAGCCCAGTCCATCCCGAGGGATGAGAGGGACGAGTTGAGCCCCCGCACCTCAGGGAGGACCCCCCCGGGTCCCCCCATCCCCTGCCCCCCCCGGGAGACCCCGGTGCCAGGGTGGCACCAGCCCAGCGCTGGAGCTCCTGGGAAAGTCCTGCGGGATAAACAGACCCCGGGGCTTCCCCGTGGAGAGCGGCCAGAGCGGGATTAGCGGGATTATCCCCACGGGATTATCCCCACGGCCCCTCCGGCAGCGGGGCTGCATCCCAAAGCTCAGAGCTGGGGCTGCATCCCAAAGTTCAGAGCCGGGGCTGGATCCTAAAACCTGGCACTGGGGCTGGATCCCAAAGTTCAGAGCTGGGGCTGCATCCCAAAGGTCAGAACCGGGGCTGGATCCCAAAGTTCAGAGCTGGGGCTGGATCCCAAAGTTCAGAGCTGGGGCTGGATCCTAAAACCTGGCACTGGGGCTGCATCCCAAAGTTCAGAGCTGGGGCTGGATCCCAAAACCCAGCACTGGGGTTGGATCCCAAAACCTGGGTCTGGGGTTGGATTCCAAAACCTGGGACTGGGGCTGGATCCTAAAACCTGGAAACAGGGCTGGATCCCAAACCTGGGACTGGGGCTGGATCCCAAACCTGGGCCAGGGCTGGATCCCAAACCCTTGGACTGGGGCTGGATCCCAAACCTGGGCCAGGGTTGGATCCCAAACCCTTGGACTGCGGTTGGATCCCAACCCCCCTCACTGTGGTGACATCCCCCCCTCCCCTGGCCCTGCCCGGCTCATCCCAGAAATAAACCCTGGATTTGTCCTGGATGGGCCTCTGGGAAAGCCCCGGGGGGGGCACCGGGACAGGTCCCCCCACCCTGGGGACACCCCAGGTCGGTCCCATCCCACCGGGAGCTGGACTGGGATGGACTGGGCAGGGACTGGGATGGACTGGGCAGGGACAGGGACGGGGACAGGGCAGGAGGGTCCCCATCCCGCTCCCCTCCGGCACATCCATGGACACTTTGGAGCCCCTGGAGCCCCCCGGGCTGGAGCCAGGGGGGTCTTGGGGGGGTTTTAGGGCCGGGGTGGATGATTCCAGCGGGATAGAGGACCTTGGAATGCTGGAGCAGCACAATGAGGTCCCTCAGGGGAGCTCGGCTGTCCCCAGGGCGGGGGTTGGGGATTATCTCCCCAACCCAGGATGATCCCAGATCCTTCCCGGGGGTTTTTGGCAGCACATCCCCCCTGGAATCCCCGCCCGGGGCAGGGCTGGGCGTTCCCGGGGGCTCCTCACCCTCCCCTTCCCACCGGGAATGAACGGGACGCTCCCAGAGAGACAAGGAACAGGCACAAAGGTGGCACAAATCCCCCCCCCGGGCTCCGGGCGGGAGGGAGGATGGAAAATACCCGGGATTCATCCTCGGGGGCCGGAGCCAAGAGGAAGGAAGCGGCCAAGCCGTGGGAGCAGCTTCCCACCGGGAGCAGGAGCAGCTTCCCACGGGAGCAGGAGCAGTTTGGGGGGCAGGGAGGGGGTGGGAGCTGCCAGGGGGGCCCTGTGTCCTACAGCCGGGGCCGGGCTGGGCTCAGCACCTCACCCAGCCCCTTCCCAAACCCCATCCCGGCCCCATCCACATCCCATCTGTGTGCCCACACCCCCAATCCCTCCCCAATCCCACCCCACCCTCGCATCCCTCACCCCCATTCCCACCCAATCCACCTCCCACCTCCCCCATCCACATCCCATCCATCCCCCCACACCCCCAATCCCACCCCAATCCCATCCCACCCTCCCATTCCTCACCCCCATTCCCACCCAATCCACCTCCCCCATCCACATCCCATCTGTGTGCCCACATCCCCAATCCCACCCCAATCCCATCCCACCCTCCCATTCCTCACCCCCATTCCCACCCAATCCACATCCCATCTGTCCCCCCCACATCCCCGATCCCACCCAATCCCATCCCACCCTCCCATTCCTCACCCCCATCCAGCCCTTTTCCAAACCCCATCCCGGCCCCATCCACATCCCATCCATGTGCCCACACCCAATCCCACATCCCTACCCCTTCCCATCCCCATTCCATTCACTTCCCATCCCATCCTCCCTTTCTCACTTCCATTCCCACCCCAATCCACATCTCATCCTTCCCCTCCATCCCAATCCACCCACCCCTCATCCTTCTCATCCCCATTCCCACCCCAATCCCATCCCATCATCCCATTCCCACCCCATTCCCACCCCATTCCCGCCCCATTCCCATCCCATTCCCGCCCCATTCCCGCCCCATTCCCACCCCATTCCTACCCCATTCCCCACCCCATTCCCGCCCCATTCCTGTCCCATTCCCCGCCCCATTCCCGCCCCATTCCCACCCCATTCCCGCCCCATTCCGGTCCCATCCCCTCCCCACCCCCTCTCCCCCCTCCCCGCCCCCGGCTCTGCTCATCCCTCATTCCCTGAGAGTTCCACCCAAAGCTCTTCCCGGCCTTTCCAGCCGAGCGATCCCGCCCGTCCCTGTCAGGATTCCTGTCAGAATTCCCATCAGGATTCCCATCAGGATTCCCGTCAGGATCCCTGTCAGGGGGTCCCGCTCGGCTGCTCCAGCCCCGTGACAGGACCCCCCCCCCCCCCTCCGGACGGGGAATGTTTCCCGAGGGGATGATTCATCCCGGTTTTTCATGGATCACAGCTCCCGAATCCCCCCACCCCCCGCCGTGTCCAGTCCCTGCTCACTCATCCCCCTCATCCCTCGGGATGGGCTGGGATCAGCCCCCACCCCAAAAGGGACAGGGAGGACCCCCCCCACCCCAAAAGGGGACAGGGATGTGCCCCCTCATCCCAAAAAGGACAGGGATGTGCCCCCACCCCAAAAGGGACAGGGATGACCCCCCACCCCAAAAGGGACAGGGATGTGCCCCCCATCCCAAAAAGGACAGGGATGTGCCCCCCACCCCAAAAGGGACAGGGATGTGCCCCCCATCCCAAAAAGGACAGGGATGTGCCCCCACCCCAAAAGGGACAGGGATGTGCCCCCACCCCAAAAGGGACAGGGATGTGCCCCCCACCCCAAAAGGGACAGGGATGTGCCCCCTCATCCCAAAAAGGACAGGGATGTGCCCCCCATCCCAAAAGGGACAGGGATGTGCCCCCCACCCCAAAAGGGACAGGGATGTGCCCCCACCCCAAAAGGGACAGGGATGTGCCCCCCACCCCAAAAGGGACAGGGATGTGCCCCCCCATCCCAAAAGGGACAGGGATGACCCCCCCCATCCCAAAAGGGACAGGGATGACCCCCCACCCCAAAAGGGACAGGGATGTGCCCCCACCCCAAAAGGGACAGGGATGACCCCCCACCCCAAAAGGGACAGGGATGTGCCCCCATCCCAAAAGGGACAGGAATGTGCCCCCCCGTCCCAAAAAGGGACAGGGATGACCCCCCACCCCAAAAGGGACAGGGATGTGCCCCCATCCCAAAAGGGACAGGGATGACCCCCCCATCCCAAATGTGACAGGGATGTGCTTCCCACCCCAAAAGGGACAGGGATGTGCCCCCCACCCCAAAAAGGGACAGGGATGTGCCCCCCACCCCAGAAAGGGACAGGGATGTGCCCCCCATCCCAAATGTGACAGGAATGTGCCCCCCCACCCCAGCCAGGCTGGATTATGAGGATCCATGTCCCTCCATCCCGTATCCCTCCATCCCATATCCCTCCATCCCATATCCCTCCATCCCATATCCCTCCATCCCATATCCTTCTATCCCATATCCCTCTATCCCACATCCCTCCATCCCATATCCTTCTATCCCATATCCCTCCATCCCATATCCCTCCATCCCATATCCCTCCATCCCATATCCTTCTATCCCATATCCCTCCATCCCATATCCCCCCATCCCATATCCCTCCATCCCATATCCCTCCATCCCATATCCCTCCATCCCATATCCCTCCATCCCACATCCCTCCATCCCGGGGGGCTCTGGGGTGCCCTGGGAATGCTGTGGGGTGGGATCCAGGGAGCTGCACGAGCTGGGGGGGGTCTGGGGGCTCAGGAATTGCTGGGAGAGACCCCCGGGATGGTTTGGGGGGCTCTGAGAGCTCAGGAATTGCTGGAAGAACCCTCAGGATTGGGCTGGGCTGTGTTTGGGGGGCTCTGAGAGCTGAGAGATCCCCCCAGGGTGGGGCTGGGCTGGTTTTGGGGGCCCTGAGATCTCCAAGACCCCCCCAGGGTGGGGCTGGGCTGGTTTGGGGGCTCTGAGGACTCAGGAATTGCTTGGAAAGACCCCTGGGATGGGGCTGGGCTGGTTTTGGGGGCCCTGAGATCTCCAAGACCCCCCCAGATGGGGCTGGGCAGGTTTGGGAGCCCCGGGGGGGTTAATCCGGGCTAATCCCCCCCCTGGCCGGGTTCCCTGGCACCTTCCCACCCCTGGAAAATCCCACAGGTGCCCGAGCCCGCCCCCTGTGCCCCTTCAAAAGGGGCAGAGCCCTTCCCTGGCACATCCTCGGGTGCTCCCGTTGTCCTGAACCCGCCGGGATTCGCCCCAAATCCGCTGAGATTTGCCCCAAATCCGCTGAGATTCGCCCCAAATCCGCTGAGATTCACCCCAAATCCGCCGGGATGAGGCAGCTCTGGACCCTCCTGCTCCTGGCCGGGCTCTCGGGCCTGGCTGCCGCCTGTGAGTCTTTTGGGGGGTCCTGGAGGGGGGGGTGTCCACACTGGGGAGTCCTGGGGGGGTCCTGGGGGTCCTGAGGGGGTTAAGGGGGTCTCTCTCTCTCTCTCTCCTGCAGTTCCTGTGGATGAGCTGCCCCTGAACCCCCTGGGGCTGGGGGGGCCCGAGAGGAGCCCCCTGGGGAGAGCGGGGCACCAGGAGGGTCCTGTGGGACCCGAGGAGCCTCAGGAGGGTCCTGTGGGACCTGAGGAGCCTCAGGAGGGTCCAGAGGAGGAAGAAGAGCCTGAAACCAGTCCTCTGGAGGAAGAAGAGCCTGAGAAGAGTCCTTTGAAGGAAGAGGAGCCTGAGGAGAGCTCAGAGGAGGAAGAGGAGCCCAAAGAGAGCTCAGAGGAGGAAGAGGAGCCTGAAACTAGTCCCTTGAAGGAAGAGGAGCCTGAAGAGAACCCAGAGGAAGAAGAGGAGCCTGAAACCAGTCCTTTGGAGGAAGAGGAGCCTGAAACCAGTCCTTTGGAGGAAAAAGAGCCCAAAACTAGTCCTTTGGAAGAAGAAGAGCCTGAAACCAGTCCTTTGAAGGAAGAGGAGCCTGAAGAGAGCCCAGAGGAGGAAGAGGAGCCTGAAACCAGTCCTTTGGAAGAAGAGGAGCCTGAAACCAGTCCTCTGGAGGAAGAAGAGCCTGAAACCAGTCCTTTGGAAGAAGAAGAGCCTGAGAAGAGTCCTTTGGAGGAAGAGGAGCCCGAGGAGAGCCCAGAGGAGGAAGAGGAGCCCGAGGAGAGCCCAGAGGAGGAAGAGGAGCCCGAGGAGAGCCCAGAGGAGGAAGAGGAGCCCAGTGAGAGCTCCCTGGAGTCGGAGCTCTCCGAGGTGGATCCAACCCTCCTCGTGGAGCTGGTGACCAGACTGAAAGGTTTGGGACCCCCCCCCCCCCAGAGCCCCCCAAAGCCTCCAGGGGGTGGCAGAGGGGTCTGTCCCTCGTTCAGAAGGTGGGGTTGGTGCCGGCAGGTGAGGGGGCTCTGGAGGGGGAGGATCCTCCCCCATCCCTGCCCCTGCTCCTATCCCAGGATACGGGGGGAACACGTGGGTCAGACCCCCCAGGGCACAGACAGGGGCTGGGAATGCTCCTGCATCCTTGTCCTTCCTCCAAAATCCCTGTCCCTGCTCCCAAATCCCCATCCCTTCTCCCACATCCCTCTCCTTCCTCCCACATCCCCATCCCTGCTCCTGAGTCCCTGTCCTTCCTCTTGAATCCCTGTCCCTGCTCCTGCATCCCTGTCCTTCCTCCAAAATCCCTGTCCTTGCTCCCACATCCCCATCCCTGCTCCCAAATCCCTGTCCTCGTTCCCGAATCCCTCTCCCTGCTCCCAAATCCCTGTCCCTTCTCCCGCATCCCTGACCCGTCTCCCACATCCCTGTCCCTTCTCCCACATCCCTGGCCTTCCTCCAAAATCCCTGTACCTGCTCCTAAATCCCTGTCCTTCCTCCAAAATTCCTGTCCTTCCTCCAAAATCCCCGTCCCCTCTCCCAATCCCCATCCCTCCTCCCTTCTCCCCCGTCCCCTCTCCCACATCCCTGTCCCTTCTCCCGCATCCCCGTCCCTTCTCCCACATCCCCGTCCCTTCTCCCGCATCCCTGTCCCCACTCCCACATCCCCGTCCCCTCTCCCAATCCCCGTCCCCGCTCCCACATCCCCGTCCCCTCTCCCAATCCCCGTCCCTCCTCCCTTCTCCCCCGTCCCCTCTCCAGGGTGTCTCAGACGCCCCCCGGGGCACAGCGGGGGCCGGGGGAGGGGCCGGGGTGTCCCCCCGGGGCCGAGCTGCCCCTTTTTGGGTGGGTGGGCGGTCACGGGGGGGGCCCGGGTGACCCCTTCTCCCCCCGCAGATATCGAGGCGGCCGAGAGCAGCAACGAGGGGGTCCTGGCGCTGCTGGTGGACGCGCTGGGCCGGGTGCTGGGCGGCCTCACCGACAACCTCATCGGGTGCGCTGAGGGGATCGGGAGGAGGCTCCCCTGAGGTCAGAGCCCCCTCCCCGCCGCGGGGGCGGGGGCTGGGGGTCGGCCAGGGGCTCCTCGGGGTGGGCAGGGGCTCCCAGGGGTGGGCAGGGGGCTCCCCGGGGTGGGCAGAGGGCTCCTCGGGGTGGGCAGGGGCTCCCAGGGGTGGGCAGGGGCTCCCAGGGGTGGGCAGGGGCTTCCCGGGGTGGGCAGGGGCTCCTAGGGGTGGGCAGGGGCTCCTCGGGGTGGGCAGGGGGCTCCCAGGGGTGGGCAGGGGCTCCCCGGGGTGGGCAGGGGGCTCCCCGGGGTGGGTGGGGGTCGCTGGGCCGGGTCTAAGCTCGTGGGTGTTCCCTCTGTCCCAGGTGAGCAGCGAGTGCCCAGCGCGGTGAGTGCCTTCCCTCCGCCCTTCCCGGGGGGTTTGGGGACGTGGATTGTCCTCTTGGGGACATGGAATGTCCTCCTGGGGACATGGAGTGTCCTGAGGACATGGATTGTCCTCCCGGGGACATGGATTGTCCTCCTGAGGACCTGGAGTGTCCTCCCGGGGACCTGGAGTGTCCTCCTGGGGACATGGAGTGTCCTCCTGGGGACACAGGGTGTCCTGTCCCTGGCAGGGACGTGGCTCCGGGGCCGGGGGTGGGGAGGGGATTCTCCTCTGGGGGTCCTGGGAATTCCCGCCCCTTCCCAGGGAATGGATCCGGTTCCTTCTTGGCTCCTGAGCACCCAAAGCTCCCCCTCCACATCTCCCCAGGGCACCCGGCACCCCCCAGACCACCCAGAACCCCACCAGACCTCCCCAAACCCCACCAGACCACCCCAAACCCCACCAGACCACCCAAAACCCCACCAGACCACCCAGAACCCCATCAGACCACCCCAAACCCCACCAGACCACCTGGCACCCCACCAAACCTCGCCACCACCCCAAGGCACCCAAAACCCCACCAGACCACCCCGAACCCCACCAGACCACCCAAAACCCCACCAGACCACCCAGAGCCCCACCAGACCACCCCAAACCCCACCAGACCACCCAGAGCCCCACCAGACCACCCAAAACCCCACCAGACCGCCCCAAACCCCACCAGACCGCCCCAAACCCCACGAAACCTCCCCAAACCCCACTAGACCACCCAACACCCCCCCAAACCTCCCCACCACCCCCCAGGCCACCCTTCCATCCCCCCGAACCCTCCCCCACCCCTCCAACCCCCCCCCGATCCCACCCCAGCCCCCCCCCGTGGGTCCCAGCAGCCCCCCCGGAGCCCCGGCCGGGCTGGGAGGGGGTTTTGGGGGGCTCTGGGGGGGTCCTCAGGACCTTCCCCCCCCCGCACGGTGCGATTGCAGCTCCCTCCCAGGGCTGGGGGATGGACCCCCCCTGCTCCCGCCGAGCATTCCCGGCTCCAGGTTGATTCCCGGCTCCAGGTTGATTGATTCCCGGTTCCACATTGATTGATTCCCGGCTCCAGATGATTCCCGGCTCCAGGTTGATTGATTCCCGGTTCCACATTGATTGATTCCCGGTTCCACATCGATTGATTCCCGGTTCCACATTGATTGATTCCCGGTTCCACATTGATTGATTCCCGGCTCCACACTGATTGATTCCCGGCTCCAGGTTGATTCCCGGCTCATCCCGCGGCTCTCCCCGCTCCAGGCGCCTGCACCGCCCGCCCCGCTCCCAAATTCCCAATAAAGCAAATTCCAAAGGCCGCCCGTCGTGTCCCGGCTGCTCTTCCCCGAGTCCCGGGGGGAATATCCCGGGATAAAGGAATCGAGTCCCGGGGGAGGGGGGGAGCGCCGGGAATATCCCGGGATAAAGGAATCGAGTCCCGGGGGGAGGGGGGGAGCGCCGGGAATATCCCGGGATAAAGGAATCGAGTCCCGGGGGAGGAGGGAGCACCGGGAATATCCCGGGATAAAGGAATCCAGTCCCCGGGATTCCAGCCCGGTACCCACGGAGGGGGGGGGGTCGGTGCCAGCTGAGCCCCCCCGGGCCGTGTTGGGGGGGGGGTCCCCAAATTGAGCCCAGGGGATGGAATGGGGGGGGTCCCGGGACACCCCAAATTGAGCCCAGGGGAGGGAATGGGGGTGGGTCCAGGGACACCCCAAATTGAGCCGGGGGGATGGAATGGGGGGGGGGTCCCGGGACACCCCAAATTGAGCCCCAGGGATGGGATGGGGGGGGTGTCTCAGGACACCCCTAAATTGAGCCCCGGGGATGGAATGGGGTGGTCCCGGGACACCCCAAATTGAGCCCCGGGGATGGAATGGGGGGGATCCCCCGGGACACCCCAAATTGAGCCAGGGGGATGGAACGGGGGGATCCCGGGACTCCCCAAATTGAGCCTCGGGGAGGGAATGGGGGGTCCCGGGACACCCCAAAATGAGCCACTGGGATGGAATGGGGGGGGGGGGTCTCGCGGCACCCCCAAACTGAGCCGGGGGGATGGAATGGGAGGGGGTTCCCGGGACACCCCCAAATTGAGCCCCGGGGAGGGAATGGGGGGGGGCTCAGGACACCCCCAAATTGAGCCCCGGGGAAGGAATGGGGGGGTCCTGGGGGCTCCCCTAAACTGAGCGCCAGAAATCGAGTATTGGGGGGTCCCAGGGCACCCCTGGCTGACCCCCAGGGACCCTCCTGGGGGGTCCCGGGGCCCCCCCGTTTCCAGCTGTGCCCAGCGGTGCCTCCGAGTTGTTCCCAAACTTCCCCGTTCCCAAACTCTCCTTCCCTTCAGCATTTTGGGGGCACTCGAGGGCTGGGGGGGGGTCTTGGAGAGGGGGGGGACGGGATGTAGGGGTTGGGGGCACCCGAGGGATAAGGGGGACTTGGGGGGGGGGGTCCTGTGGGGATTTGGGGAGGAGGGGGGGAGACACACTGTGAGAATTTGGGGGGCTCCCAAGGACCGGGGGGGGATGAAAGGGGGGAGTGGAGGGATTTGGGGGCTCCCGAGGACAGGGAATGAAGGGGGAGGGGACGCTATAAGAATTTGGGGGGGCTCCCAGAGGACCAGTGGGGTGGAAGGGGGGGAATGGAGGGATTTGGGGGCTCCCGAGGGCAGGGGAGGGGTGAAGGGGAGCACTGTGAGAATTTGGGGGGCTCCCAAGGACTGGAGGGGTGGAAGGGGGGGAGTGGAGAATTTGGGGGGCTCCCAAGGAGACTGTGAGAACTTGGGGGACTCCCAAGGACTTGGGGGGATGGAAGGGGGGAGTGGAGGGATTTGGGGGCTCCCGAGGGCAGGGGAGGAGTGAAGGGGGGGACTGAGAATTTGGGGAGCTCCCGAGGACCAGGTGGATACAAGGGGGGAGTGGAGGGATTTGGGGGTTCCCGAGGGCAGGGGAGAAGTGAAGGGGAGACACTATGAGAATTTGGGGAGCTCCCAAGGCCTGGGGGGTTGCAAGGAGGGGAGTGGAGGGATTTGGGGGCTCCTGAGGACAGGGGAGGAGGAGGAGGGGGGGACTGTGAGAATTTGGGGAGCTCCCAAGGAGACTGTGAGAACTTGGGGGACTCCCAAGGACTGGGGGATGGAAGGGGGGAGTGGAGGGATTTGGGGACTCCCGAGGGCAGGGGAGGAAGGGGTGGGGGGGACTGTGAGAATTTGGGGGGCTCCCAAGGACCGGGGGGGGGGGGGGTGCAAGGGGGAGTGGAGGGATTTGGGGGCTCCCGAGGGCAGGGGAGGAATGAAGGGGGAACTGTGAGAATTTGGGGAGCTCCCAAGGACTGGGGGGGTGGAAGGGGGGAAATGGAGGGATTTGGGGGCTCCCGCGGACAGGGGAGGAGGAGGAGGGGGGGGACTGTGAGAACGTGGGGGGCTCTCAAGGACCAGGGGGGGTGCAAGGGGGAAGTGGAGGGATTTGGGGGCTCCCGAGGGCAGGGGAGGGGTGAAGGGGGGCACTGTGAGAATTTGGGGGGCTCCCGAGGGCTGGGGGATGCCCAGCCGTGCCCCCCGCCCCCCCAATCCCTGGATATCCTGGATATCCTGGATATCCTGTTGGATTCGCAGCTCTGCCCTCCCCCCCCCCCCCCCCCCCAAATCTCTGCCAAAACCTTCCCGGGGGTTGGGGGGGGGGGGAAGGGGGGTGGGCGGGGGGGGGGGTGCGGGTTTCCATGGCAACGGCGCTGATGTGGCAGCTCCGTGGGAAGCGGGAGAATCTTCCCGGGGCCGGGGGGGGGGGGAGGGAAAGGCTGCGGCTCTTCTGGGAGCCGTGGGATGAGCCCGGGACAGACCCGGGATGAGCCCGGGCTCGGATTTGGGGAGGGGCAGCTTTTAACTGAACCCCCGGACCCCCCAAAATTCGGCCGGACCAGCGCTGAGCTGGTTCCCAGTTTGGGAGACCAGTAAGAGGCGTCTCCTGGCCCCGTTTCCTCTCCCCCCTTGTCCCCCCCAGCCAAGGGAGGGGGGACACCCCAAATTAATGGTTATTAATTAATTAATCAAGCTTTTTTTACCCCAAATAAAGCATTTGGGGGGCATTTTTTCCCAAAAAAATCAAGACTTTTTTACCCCAAATAAAGCATTTTGGGGGCATTTTTCCCAGTCAAAATCAACTTTTTTTAACCCCAAATAAAGCATTTCGGGGGGCATTTTTTACCCCCAAAATCAAGCTTTTTTAACCCCAAAATCAAGTTTTTTTACCTCAAATACAGCATTTCGGGGGGCAATTTTCCCCCAAAATTAAGGGGTTTTTACCCCAATTAAAGCATTTGAGGGGGGTATTTTTTTTCCCCCAAAATCAAGCTTTTTTACCCCAAATAAAGCATTTCGGGGAGCATTTTTTCCCCCAAATCAAGCTTTTTTACCCCAAATAAAGCATTTCGGGGAGCATTTTTCCCCCCAAAATCAAGCTTTTTTACCCCAAATAAATTCCTTCTGGGAATAAACCCTGGAGCGGGGAAATGCCTCATCCCGATGGGAAGAGCTTCCTCCTCCTCCTCCTCCTCCTCGCTGGCATCTCCCTCCATCTCCTTCCGAAGCCGCTGGGCAGTGGTTTTTCCCCCAAAATCAAGCTTTTTACCCCAAAAAAGCATTTGGGGGGGCATTTTTTCCCCCTAAAAATCAAGGTTTTTTCCCCCCAAAATCAAGCTTTTTTTACCACAAATGCAGCATTTTGAGGGGCATTTTTTCCCCCAAAATCAAGCTTTTTTTACCCCCAAAATCAAGCTTTTTTACCCCAAATAAAGCACTGTGAGGGGCATTTTTTCCCCAAAAATCAAGACTTTTTAACCCCAAATAAAGCATTTTGGAGGACATTTTTTCCCCCCAAAATCAAGCTTTTTTACCCCAAATGCAGCATTTTGAGGGGCATTTTTTCCCCCCAAATCAAGCTTTTTTACCCCAAATAAGCCATTTGGGGGGCGGGCATTTTTTCCCCTAAAATCAAGACTTTTTTACCCCAAATAAAGCATTTTGGGGGGCATTTTTCCCCAAAAAAATCAAGCTTTTTTACCCCAAATAAAGCATTTTGGGGGACATTTTTTCCCCCAAAATCCAGCTTTTTTTCCCCCCAAAATCAAGCTTTTTTTTCCCCCAAAAATCAAGCTTTTTTTTCGCCCAAAATCAAGCTTTTTCCCCCCCAAATCCAGCATTTAGGGGGGTATTTTTTCCCCCGCGTCCTGCCGGCCGCCGGGATCTCTGGGATGAGCGGATTCCCGCTCGCGGAGGGGGTGGATAAATGTATTCGGTGCGAGCTGCCGCCTCCGCTGCGCCGGCAGGTGAGAGAAATCACAGCTTCGGGGGGGGGGAAAAAAAATCAAAAGCAGCTTTTCCCGGGGTTTTTGCATCCCGGGAAAAGGTTCCCGGGAAAAAGCGGCGGCTGCCGCCGAGCGGGAGGTCCCCGGGGAGACGGGACAAGTCATTCCCGACGGATCCGCGCTCCTGGATTGGGGCTGGAATTAAGGAATTTTAAGGAATTTTAAGGAATTTTAAGGAATTTTAAGGAATTTTAAGGAATTTTAAGGAATTTTGAGGAATTTTGAGGAATTAAGGAGCCGCCTCGGGGGGTTTAATCCGGCGGGAAAAGCTCAGCCTGGAATGAGGAGCCGGGAGCGACGCGGTCCCAAAATCGCGGGAATTCACCTTAAAAGGGGACACGGAGCAGAAAAACCGAGCGGGGAGGGGGGGAGGGACCGCACAGAGCTGGGGGGGCACCGGGGGGACATTCAGGGGACAATAGCAGGGCCCGAGGGGGACATCCAGGGGATATTATCGGCTCCTGGGGGGGACATCCAGGGGACATCATCGGCTCCCCTGGGGGGACATTGAGGGGACATCATCGGCTCCCCGGGGGGGGACATCCAGGGGACATCAGGGGGACATCCAGGGGACAACAGCAGGTCCGGGGGGGACATCCGGGGGACAACAGCAGGTCCCGGGGAGGGGACATCCAGGGGACATCATCGGCTCCTGGGGCGGGACATCCAGGTGACAACACCAGCTCCGGGAGGGGGGACATCCAAGTGACATCATCGGTTCCTGGGGGGGACATCCAGGGGACATCATCGGCTCACAGAAGGGGGTGACAGCCAGGTGACATCACCAGCTCCCAGGTGGTGACATCCAGGTGACGTCATCCGCCCCTGGCAAGTGACATCCAGCCGGCTGGACATCCAGGTGACATCCAGGTGACATCCAGCTGGACATCCAGGTGACACCCATCCAGCTGGACACTCAGGTGACATCCAGGTGACATCCAGGTGACACCCATCCATCTGGACACTCAGGTGACATCCAGGTGACATCCAGGTGACACCCATCCATCTGGACACTCAGGTGACATCCAGCTGGACACTCAGGTGACACCCATCCAGCTGGACACTCAGGTGACATCCAGCTGGACACTCAGGTGACACCCATCCAGCTGGACACCCAGGTGACATCCAGGTGACATCCAGCTGGACATCCAGGTGACACCCATCCAGCTGGACACCCAGGGGACACCCTGCAGGCTCCTGTCTGGGTGTCACCCCCCGGGCACCGGTGACCCCAAAGGGCTGCGACACCCCCAGTAAGTGGAGAGGGGAACACTGGGGGACATTGGGGAACACTGGGGAACACTGGGGGATACTGGGGGACACTGAGGGACACTGGGGGACACTGGGGACACTGGGGGACACTGGGGGATACTGGGGGACACTGGGGACACTGGGGGATACTGGAGACACTGGGGGATACTGGGGACAGTGGGGACACTGGGGGACACTGGGGGATACTGGGGGACACTGGGGAACACTGGGGGACAGTGGGGACACTGAGGGAACACTGAGGGACACTGGGGACACTGGGGGACACTGGGGGATACTGGGGACACTGGGGGATACTGGGGAACACTGGGGACACTGGGGGACACTGGGGGATACTGGGGACACTGGGGGACACTGGGGAACACTGGGGACACTGGGGGACACTGGGGGATACTGGGGACACTGGGGGATACTGGTGATACTGGGGGACACTGAGGGACACTGGGGACACTGGGGGACATTGGGGGACACTGTGGGATACTGAGGGACACTGGGGACACTGGGGGACACTGGGGGATACTGGGGGACACTGGGGGATACTGGGGACACTGGGGGATACTGGGGACACTGGGGGATACTGGTGATACTGGGGGACACTGAGGGACACTGGGGACACTGGGGGACATTGGGGGACACTGTGGGATACTGAGGGACACTGTGGGATACTGAGGGACACTGGGGACACTGGGGGACACTCCTGTCCATCCCCTCGGGAGCATCCCGGGCTGGCCCCTCCTGTCCCTCCCCTCGGGACCATCCCGGGCTGGCCCCTCATCCCCATCCCCTCGGGACCATCCCGGGCTGGCCCCTCCTGTCCATCCCTTCGGGAGCATCCCGGGGACAATCCGGCCGCGGAGCTGAGCCTGGAGCAGCCCCAGCTGGCCGGGATGTGCCCGTGAGGATTCCCGGGAATTCGCTCAAACACCCCGGCAGGGAGCGGCCGCCCTTGGAGGACCCGGTTCTAATTAATTTTGGCTCGTCGAGTAATTAACGGCTTCGCCCGTAAATGCCCCGAAAATCCACATTCCCTGCAAGGAGCTGCTCCTCCTCCCCGAAGTGTCCTCAGGGATGCTCTTCCCTGACCCTGGAAAACATTCCCTGTCCTTGCGAGTGTGGGGAGGACGCTGGGGTTTATTCCTAGAAGGAATTTATTGGGGGAAAATCCTTAATTTGGGGAGTCCCCCCCCTTGGCTGTGGGGGACAAGGCTCCGGAGGGCGGGAGGACGCTGGGGTTTATTCCTAGAAGGAATTTATTGGGGAGAAACCCTTAATTTGGGGTGTCCCCACCCCTGGCTGTGGGGGACAAGGCTCCCGAGGGGGGGAGGACGCTGGGGTTTATTCCTAGAAGGAATTTATTGGGGGGAAACCCTTAATTCGGGGTGTCCCCCCCCACCCTTGGCTGTGGGAGACAAGGCTCCGAGGGGGGTGGGTGAGGAGGACACTGGGGTTTATTCCTAGAAGGAATTTATTGGGGGGAAACCCTTAATTTGGGGTGTTCCCCCCACCCTTGGTTGTGGGGGACAAGGCTCCGGGGGAGCGGGGGGAGGACACTGGGGTTTATTCCTAGAAGGAATTTATGGGGGAAAACGGAATTTATTAGGGGGAAACTCTTAATTCGGGATGTCCCCCCCCCTTGGCTGTGGGGGACAAGGCTCGGGAGGGGGGGGAGGACACTGGGGTTTATTCCTAGAAGGAATTTATTTGGGAAACCCTTAATTTGGGGTGTGTCCCCCCCCCTCGGCTGTGGGGCACAAGGCTCCGGGGGAGCGGGGGGAGGACACTGGGGTTTATTCCTAGAAGGAATTTATTGGGGGGAAACCCTTAATTCGGGGTGTCCCCCCCCTTGGCTGTGAGGCACAAGGCTCCGGGGGAGCGGGGGGAGGACACTGGGGTTTATTCCTAGAAGGAATTTATTTGGGAAACCCTTAATTTGGGGTGTCCCCCCCCCCTTGGCTGTGGGGGACAAGGCTCGGGAGGGGGGGGGAGGACGCTGGGGTTTATTCCTAGAAGGAATTTATTTGGGAAACCCTTAATTTGGGGTGTTCCCCCCCCTCGGCTGTGGGGCACAAGGCTCCGGGGGAGCGGGGGGAGGAAGCGGAGCCGGGGCCGCCCCATTCCCAGGGGCCGTTTCCCCGGAGCTGGCGCCGATCCCTCGGTTCCTTCCCTCCGGGAATGCCGGCGCGGCTCCACGCCTGGGTCGGGGCCAGGCTGGCCCAGGTGCCGCCGCCGCTCCCGGGGGGGACATTCCAGGGCCATTCCCGGCTGCGGAGCCGCGGGACAGGGGCGGCAGCTGGGCCGGGACGGTGCCAAACGGGCAAAGCCGTGCCCGCAGCTCAACATCTGGGGCCCGCGGTCGCCGTCCAGCCAGCAGTGCCCCCGCCTGTGCCAAGGCTGCTTCCTCCTCCTCCTCCTCCTCCTCCTCCTCCTCCTCCTCCTCCTGCGCCCGCAGAGCCCTCCCGGGAGCGGCGGCACCGCGGACGAACCTTCCCGGGGCTCTGCGGACCCCTGGACCGGCTCTGGGGGGTCCCCGGTGCCGGGAGGGGAGGGGAGGGACCACCCCGAGGGGGCCCCTCTGTGACCCCCCGCGCCTGGAGGGTGTGAGGGGTGTGAGGGGTGTGAGGGGTGTGAGGGGTGGTCGCGGGCAGCAATGGGGGGACACTTGGGGTGCTGGGGGGGGGGCACGCAGGGGTGGGGGGTTGTGGCTGTCCCAGAATGCTGGAGCCCGGGGTTGGGCTGGACCCCCGTCCTGGCACCCCAAATATCCCCAGGGTTGGGCTGTGCCCCCATCCTGGCACCCCAAATATCCCCAGGGTTGGGCTGTGCACCCTGTCCTGGCACCCCAAATATCCCCAGGGTTGGGCTGGACCCCCGTCCTGGCACCCCAAATATCCCCAGGGTTGGGCTGTGCCCCCATCCTGGCACCCCAAATATCCCCGGGGTTGGGCTGGACCCCCATCCTGACACCCCAAATCCCCCCAGGGTTGGGCTGGACCCCTGTCCTGACACCCCAAATATCCCAAGGGTTGGGCTGGACCCCCATCCTGACACCCCAAATCCCCCCGGGGCTGGGCTGTGCCCCCATCCTGACACCCCAAATCCCCCCATCCTGACACCCCAAATCCCCCCGGGGCCGTGCTGTGCCCCCATCCTGACACCCCAAATCCCCCCAGCCCCCCAGATCGGCGCCGTCCGGGGCAGATTCGGCTCCCGCTCGGGAATTCCCTCCGGGACAAGCCCCGGCCGCCCCAACCCCGCGGTACCAGCGCGGGGGGTCCGGGGGGGTCTCGGGGCACCTTCGGGGGCAGCGGCGGCTCCTGCCGGCAGGGGTCAGCTCCGGACAGCGATGGACAGAGCGGGGCCGGGGGAGAGACAGGAGCGATCCATGAGTGATTCCGTGTGTGATCCATGGGCCATCCATGTGTGATCCATGTGTGATCCATGTGTGATTGCATGTGTGATTCCATGTGTGATTCCATGTGTGATCCATGTGTGATTCCATGTGTGATTCCACGTGTGATTCCGTGTGTGATCCATGTGTGATTCCGTGTGTGATCCATGTGTGATCCATGTGTGATTGCATGTGTGATTCCATGTGTGATTCCATGTGTGATCCATGTGTGATTCCATGTGTGATTCCACGTGTGATTCCGTGTGTGATCCATGTGTGATTCCATGTGTGATCCATGTGTGATCCATGTGTGATTCCATGTGTGATCCATGTGTGATTCCGTGTGTGATCCATGTGTGATCCATGTGTGATCCATGTGTGATTCCATGTGTGATCCATGTGTGATTCCATGTGTGATCCATGTGTGATCCATGTGTGATTCCGTGTGTGATCCATGTGTGATTCCATGTGTGATTCCATGTGTGATTCCGTGTGTGATCCATGTGTGATCCATGTGTGATTCCATGTGTGATCCATGTGTGATCCATGTGTGATTCATGTGTGATTCCATGTGTGATCCATGTGTGATCCATGTGTGATCCATGTGTGATCCATGTGTGATTCCATGTGTGATCCATGTGTGATTCCATGTGTGATTCCATGTGTGATCCATGTGTGATTCCGTGTGTGATTCCATGTGTGATCCATGTGTGATTCCATGTGTGATCCATGTGTGATTCCATGTGTGATTCCACGTGCGATTCCATGTGCGCTTCCATGTGAATTACACATGGAATCACATGGAACTGCACATGGAATCACACATGGAATCACACATGGAATCCCATGGAACTGCACATGGAATCACACATGGAATCACACATGGATCACACACGGATCACACATGGAATCACACATGAATCACACATGGAATCACACATGAATCACACATGGAATCACACATGAATCACACATGGATCACACATGGAATCACACACAGAACCCCCTGATGGATGGAAAGCCCCCCTTCCCCTCCCTTTCCCGCAGCCAGTGGGACCCCCCGGCACCCGAGGGGGTTTGGAGACCCCAAAACCGACCCCAGGGACAGCGGGACGGGGGGACAGACAGAGGGACAGTGGGACGGAGGGACAGGGGGACAGACAGTGGGACAGCAGGATGGAGGGACAGTGGGACAGGGGGACGGACAGCAGGACAGGGGGACAGACAGAGGGACAGCGGGACAGGGGACAGACAGTGGGACAGCGGGATGGAGGGACAGTGGGATGGAGGGACAGTGGGACAGGGGGACAGACAGAGGGACAGCGGGATGGAGGGACAGACAGAGGGACAGAGGGACGGGGGACAGTGGGACAGGGGGACGGACAGCGGGACAGCGGGATGGAGGGACAGCAGGACAGGGGGACAGCAGGGCAGGGGGACAGACAGCGGGACAGGGGGACAGACAGAAGGACAGCGTCCCTTTGTCCCCCCGCGCCACCTCCGCCGGTGCCCCCATCGCTCAAAGTGACAAACGTGGGTCAGCGAGCGCGGCCCCCCCGGACCCCCCCGGGCCCCCCCGGCCCCTCATTTGCCCCTAATTGCATTCCCCAGTGTTATGCAAATGAGGCGGCCCGGGCGCAGCTGCCGGGATTAAATTAGACCCCGTTAATCGGCGCTAATTGCGTTTCCGCGCGGGCCCGGGAATTCCAGCCCGGCCGCGGGGAGGGGTGGGAAGAGCCTTTCCCAATATTTACTCTGGGAATTATCCCCCTTTCCAGGCCGCGGGGAGGGGCGGGAAGGGCCTTTCCCAATGTTTACTTTGGGAATTATCCCCCTTTCCAGGCCGCGGGGAGGGGCGGGAAGGGCCTTTCCCAATATTTACTTTGGGAATTATCCCCCTTTCCAGGCCGCGGCCCCGCCGAGGGGGCTCTGGGCAGGGGGGGGGATGGGGGGACACGGGGCCAGGAATGGGATGAGCTTCCCTGGATCTCCTCAGCCCCAAATTCAGCCCAAATCTGGCGGGTTTGTGCCCTGCCCAGAGCGTCGGGGGGGGCTTCATCCCTTCTCCGGGTGGGACATCCCAGGGTGGAGCTTCGTCCAGGTGGAATGTCCTGGGGTGGATCTTTATCCAGGTGGAATATCCTGGGTTGGAGCTCCATCTCGGTGGAACATCCCAGAGTGGAACATTCCAGAATGGAGCTCCATTCCAGAGTGGAACATCCCAGGGTGGAACATCCCAGGGTGGAACATCCCAGGATGGAACATCCCAGGGTGGAACGTCCTGGGGTGGAATGTCCTGGGGTGGAGCTTCATCCAGGTGGAACATCTCAATTTGGAACATCCCAGGATGGACCTTCATCCAGGTGGAACATCCCAGGATGGAACATCCCAGGATGTGACTTAATCCAGGTGGAACATCCTGGAGTGGATCTTTATCCAGGTGGAACATCCCAGGGTGGAACATCCCAGGGTGAAGCTTCATCCAGGTGGAACATTCCAGGATGGAACATTCCTGAGTAGAACATCCCAGGGTGGAATATCCCAGGATGGAGCTTTGTCCAGGTGGAACATCCCAGGGTGGAATGTCCCAGGGTGGAGCTTCATCCAGGTAGAACATTCCGGGGTGGAACATCCCAGGGTGGAGCTTCATCCAGATGGAGCATCCCAATTTGGAACATCCCAGGATGGAGCTTCATCCAGGTGAAACATCCCAGGATGGAACATCTCAGGGTGAAGCTTCATCCAGGTGGAACATCCCAAGGTGGAACATCCCAGGTGGAACATCTCAGGGTGAAGCTTCATCCAGGTGGAACATCCTGGGGTGGATCTTTGTCCTGGTGGAGCCGCAGCGACGGGAATATCCCAGAGATACCCGGGAATGGAGAGTTGGGAGCGATGGATGGGATGGGGTGGGGTGGGATGGGGTGGATGGGATGGGATGGGATGGGATGGGATGGGATGGGATGGGATGGGATGGGATGGGATGGGATGGGATGGATGAGATGGGATGGGGTGGGATGGGATGGGATGGGATGGGATGGGATGGGATGGGATGGGATGGGGATGGGGTAGGATGGGCAGACCCCCTGAGAGGTGGAAGGGTTAAATGGGAGAGGGAGGATTCCCAGGAAGGACGGGATGGGGTGGGATGGATGGACCCCCTGAGAGGTGGAAGGGTTAAATGGGAGAGGAGGATTCCCGGGAAGGACGGAAGACCCGCGGGGGGAAGAGGGTGGGAGGGCTCTGGGGTGGGGGGGGAGCTCCCGGGGTGGGCCCAGCTCGGGATTTGGGGATCCCCAGCCCTGGGTGACGGTGACACCGGTGGCACTTCCCTCCTGTCCACCCCGGAGACCCCCAGTGCCCACCCGGGATGGGTGGGGGGGGCTGTGTCTCCCCTGGGATGGGCCGAGGGGATTTGGGGGGACTGTGGGGGCTGTGCCTACCCCCAGGATGGGCCAGGGGGATTTGGGGGGCTTAGGGGAGCTGTGGGGGCTGTACCTCCCCCTGGAATGGGCCGGGGGATTTGGGGGGGCTTGGGGGGGTTGTGCCTCCCCCGGCATGGGCCAGGGGGATTTTGGGGGTGCTTAAGGGGGCTGTAGGGGCTGTGCCTCCCCCAGGGATGGATCGTGGGGATTTAGGGATATTTAGGGGGCTGTAGGGGCTGTGCCTCCCCCCGGGATGGATCGGGGTGTGGGGGGTCTGTGCCTCCCTCCCCGCTCTGCCCCCCGAGCTCCCCATCCCGGTGCCCCCCCCCCCCCCCGGGAGGCGGGAACGGGCCCCGGGAACATCTTGCCGAGCGTTCCCGGGGGGTTTGGGGGTTTGGGGGGGGGGCTCGGCCCCCGTAACCCCAGAACAGATGCGGAGCCCCCGCAGACAATGGGATTAACGGCGGCGCGTGGCCGGGGCTCACAATGACCCCCCGCACCCCCCGGGGGTCCCGCAGCCCCCCGGGGGCGGCCCGGGCTCTCTGTGTGTCCCCCCCCCCCGGCCCCCCCTTCCCCGGGGCGCCCACCGGCCCCTTTGTGCGGGTGCCGGGACCTGTTGGACCATCTGTCGGGGGGGGGCGGGGGTCGCAACAGGCAGATTTATTGGCCGCAATCTGTTCGTGCCCGGCCCGGCGAAGGAGCCGCGGAGCCGCTAATGAATTAATTAGTATTCCCCCCTAATGCCGGGCTGCCCAAGGCTCCCGTTGGGGCGATCGGGAGAAGGGATCCGGGAGGGTCCCGGATTTGGGGAGCGCCCCCCCCCCCCCCCCCGCGCAGGGATGGGTGGGGAAAGGGGGGGGGGATTTTGGGGGTCCCAGCGCTGTCGCCCCCACATTTCCAGCCCCGCAGCCCCTCCCCCGTTCTCGGGGAGCCCCCCGAACCCCTGGGATGAGCGAAGGGAGCCAGGACACCCAGCCCGGAATTAGTCGGGGGGGCTTTTTGTGCCCCCTCATCCCGTAATTACTTGGGGGGGGGTCTTTTCCACCACTCCCCCCCTTCTCCCGGGGGTTGCCGAGCCCGGAGCCCCTTCCCGTGTCCCCGCCCGGCCCCCCCGTGTCCCCACCCGCCCCCCCCGGGCCCCTTCTGGCTCCGCCGCCCGTTCATTGCGGCCCCTTCGCTCCCTCGTTACCCCCGGGAGGGGGTCGCAGCCCCCCCGCAGCACCGGGCTGGGAGGGGGTGTCACCCCTTGTCCCCCCCCCCCCCCGGTGTCACCAGGGGGGTGCCCAGCCCGGGGGGGCGCGGGGGGGACACCCCGACAGTCCTGTGGGGGGGACACCCCGACAGTCCTTGTGGCGCTGCCACGTCGTGGGGGCGTCCCCGGGGGGGGCGTGGGGGGGCCCCTGGGGGGGCGCGGGGGGGGCAAGGGGGGCCCGTGCGGGGGTCCCGATCCGGGGGTCCCGATCCAGGAGTGCCCTCCCGGGGATTCCCGGGGATCGGCGGTGTCCCCCACCCAGGGATTCCCGGGAATCAGGGGTGTCCCCCATCCAGGGATTCCCGGGAATTGGGGGTGTCCCCCACCCAGGGATTCCCGGGAATTGGGGGTGTCCCCCATCCAGGGATTCCCGGGAATTGGGGGTGTCCCCCATCCAGGGATTCCCGGGAATTGGGGGTGTCCCCCACCCAGGGATTCCCGGGAATTGGGGGTGTCCCCCATCCAGGGATTCCCGGGAATTGGGGGTGTCCCCCACCCAGGGATTCCCAGGAATTGGGGGTGTCCCCCACCCAGGGATTCCCAGGAATTGGGGGTGTCCCCCACCCAGGGATTCCCGGGAACTGGGGGTGTCCCCCATCCAGGGATTCCCAGAGATAGGGAGCATCATCCACCCAGGGATTCCCAGGAATAGGGGATGTCCCCCATCCAAGGATTCCTAGGAATCAGGGGTGTCCCCCACTCAGGGATTCCCGGGGATCGGATCCATCCACCCAGGGATTCCCAGGGATCGGATCCATCCACCCAGGCATTCCCAGGGATCGGTTCCATCCACCCAGGCATTCCCAGGGATCGGTTCCATCCATCCAGGGATCCCCGAGGGTTCGGGGCACCCCCCGGATTCCCTTTCCCAAGGATTCCCGGGAGCCGCGGGCGCCGCCATTCCCGGGGATGGGGGGGTGCCCCCCGGAGTCACCCATCCAGGGATTCCCGGGAATCAGGGGTGCCCCCCATCCAGGGATTCCCGGGAATCAGGGGTGTCCCCCATCCAGGCATTCCCGGGAATCAGGGGTGTCCCCCATCCAGGGATTCCCGGGAATCAGGGGTGTCCCCCATCCAGGCATTCCCGGGAATCAGGGGTGTCCCCCATCCAGGCATTCCCGGGAATCAGGGGTGTCCCCCATCCAGGCATTCCCGGGAATCAGGGGTGTCCCCCATCCAGGCATTCCCGGGAATCAGGGGTGTCCCCCATCCAGGGATTCCCATGGATCGGGAGCATCACCCACCCAGGGATCCTCGGGTGTTCGGGATCCCCTTCCCAAGGATTCCCGGGCTCCGCCATTCCCGGGGATCGGGGGGAGCCCCCGGGACGCTCCTTGCAGGGGTTGCCGGGGGGGTCCGGGGGAGTCCCGGGGGGGCGGCGGGAGGAGCCGGGCTCGGTGCCCTCCCCCCGGGGGAGGAGCCGCGCGGGCCCCGCGGCCGGGCCGGACCCGCGGGCAGAGCCGAGCCGTCAAAACCGCCCGAGCGCGGAGCTGCCGCATCCCGGAGCTCCCGCTGCCCCCCCGGTACCCCCCCGTGCCCCCCCGGTGCCCCCCCGGTGCCCCCCCCCCCCCGCGGCCGGGTCACGATGAGCGCGGGCAAGTGACAGTGGGGACCCGCTCCTGTGCCCAGGTAAGGACGGGACCCCCTCAAGGAGCTGGCGCCGGGACCCCCCGAGGGCGCGGGGGGACCCCAAAGGACCTGAGGGTCCCTCTCGTGGGGGTTCCGCGGCCTCTCTCGGTGCCCCCCGAGACCCCCGGACACGCTCCGGGATGGCGCGAGTTGAAGGGGGGGGGGGGGCTCTGCCCCGACGGCGGAGCGGCGGGACCCCCACCCTGGGGGGATGTGCGGGGTGAATGAGGGGCAGGATGGGGCTCCAGCCCCGATCCTGGGGGGATGTGCGGGGTCAGTGAGGGGCAGGATGGGGCTCCAGCCCCGATCCCGGGGGGCTGTGCGGGGTGTGAGGGGGGGATGGGGCTCCAGCCCCGATCCCCGGGGGCTGTGCGGGGTCAGTGAGGGGGGGGATGGGGCTCCAGCCCCGACCCTGGGGGGCTGTGCGGGGTCAGTGAGGGGCAGGATGGGGCTCCAGCCCCGACCCTGGGGGGCTGTGTGGGGTGAGAGGGGCGGGATGGGGCTCCAGCCCCGACCCCGGGGGCTGTGCGGGGTGTGAGGGGGGGATGGCGCTCCAGCCGCTCCCCCCCGGATCCCCGCAGCCCCGGGCTGGGACCCCCGGCACGGGCGGGATTTCACCCGGAGTGGAGGCGCTGATGGGGAAGGTGACGATGATGATGGTGAGGGAGGTGATGAGTTGCCTTCATCGGGCGATTCCCCCTTTGTCTACTCCCCCCCCCCCCCCTTTTTTTTTTTAATCGATATTCTGGTGAAGGAAAGCGAAATCCCTAAAAATTCCAGCCGGGTTTCCAAAGAGCCAACTTTCCCTGGAAACGCCGTGCGGGGCAGGGGCTCCCCTGGCCAGGAGACCCCCGGAGCCGGGGTTTCTTTTCTCCCGGGATGGATTTTGGCGAGGGATTTTGGGAGGTACAGGCAGCGATGCTGCGTTTGGAGGGGGGGGGAAAGGCGTCCCGAGGGAAAGGGACCCCCCCCGGCTGCACCCGGAGGGATTTTGGGGCAGCCCCGCAGCCTCCCGGGGTCGATCTCACCACGAATCCCCCCACGAGGACTCGGGACCGGCCAGACCCCCCCGCGCATCCCAAAGATTTCCCTTCCCCGGCTGGTTTCCAGCCCCCCCCGAGCTCCCCCCATGAGTTAATTGGGGCCGCGTGGTCCTTCGGGGATAGGGAGCAGCAATTAACACCCTAATCCAGCCCGGCGGCCCCATCACGCGTATTAAAAGTGGGATTTTGCGGCGCGGGATGGCCGGGGCAGGGGAGCCGGGGCTCGGGAAGCGCTCCCAGCAAAGCTGCTTAGAGGCTAAAGCTTTATTAAATGAGTCGGGCCCGGCGGCGGGATTTCGGGCGCTGATTAACGCCGAGTCCGTGCTCGGCGGTGCCGAGGGAAACGAGGGTTCGGGCAGGAAAACCTCCGGGGGCGGCTCGGGGATGGATTTCCCAGCTCCCTTTTGTCGCCCGCGACGGGCTCGAGGGCTCGAGGGCACGAGGGGAGGGATCAACGAGCGGGAATCGCCCCGAAAAACGGGATTGTCGGAAGCCCTGAGCCCGCGGGGAGGCACCGGCGGCTTCTCCTCCCCAAAACGACCCCCCAGAAATTATTGGGGAGAGAGAAGGAGACGGATAAATAGGCTTTGGAGGCACCAGGGGTGGGCAGGGAGATGGTGGGGGCTCCAGGAGGTGACTTTTTCGAGAGATGGATAAATAATTAGATGCTGTAAGTACCAGGAGTGGGCAGGGAGATGGTGGGGTCCCTGGGAGATGATTTTCTCAAGAGGTGGGTAAATAAATAGATGTTGTAGGTACCGAGAGATGGATAAATAAATAGACTTTGTGGGTACCAGGAGCGGGCAGGGAGATGGTGGGGTCCCTGGGAGATGATTCTCTCAAGAGATGGATAAATAAATAGACTTTGTAGGTACCAAAAGATGGGTAAATAAATAGATGTTGTAGGTACCAAGAGGTGGATAAATAAATAGATTTTGTGGGTACCAAGAGATGGATAAATAAATAGACTTTGTAGGTACCAAGAGATGGATAAATAAATAGACTTTGTGGGTACCAGGAGTGGGCAGGGAGATGGTGGGGTCCCTGGGAGACGATTCTCTCAAGAGATGGGTAAATAAATAGATATTTTAGGTGCCGAGGGCGGGCAGGAAGCCGGGAGACGATTTTCTCCGCACGTCGAGCCCCTTTCCTGCCGGAATTCCTTCCCACCTCCTTGTCCCCTCGGTTGCAGAGCTCGGGGACCGGCGAGACCTTCTCCGGGGCCGAGGGGATGGCGGAGCTGGTGAGTCCCCCCTGGGCGGACGAGCCGGGCCCCAAAGCCGAGCCGAGGGACGAGGACGGGGCCGGAGCCTTCGGGCCGGGGCCGGGGCTGAGCCGGGAGGAGGAGGAAGAGGAGGAGGAGGAGGAGGAGGAGGAGGAGGAGGAGGAGGAGGAGGAGGCGGCCGGCGGCGAGAAGCCCAAGAGGAGGGGCCCGAAGAAGAAGAAGATGACGAAGGCGCGGCTGGAGCGGTTCCGGGCGCGGCGGGTGAAGGCGAACGCCCGCGAGCGCACGAGGATGCACGGCCTGAACGACGCCCTGGACAACCTGCGCAGGGTCATGCCCTGCTACTCCAAGACCCAGAAACTGTCCAAGATCGAGACGCTGCGGCTCGCCCGCAACTACATCTGGGCCCTGTCCGAGGTGCTGGAGACGGGGCAGACGCCGGAGGGCAAGAGCTTCGTGGAGACGCTCTGCAAGGGGCTGTCGCAGCCCACCAGCAACCTGGTGGCCGGGTGCCTGCAGCTGGGCCCGCAGGCGCTGCTCCTGGAGAAGCACGAGGAGAAACCCGCGGCCTGCGAGGCGGCCCTGAGCGGCCACCCCTTCAGCTACCAGTCGCCGGGGCTGCCCAGCCCCCCCTACGGCTCCCTGGAGACCCACGTGCTGCACCTCAAGCCCCCCCCGGCCTTCAAGGGCCTGGGGGAGGCTCCGTTCGGGGCTCACCCCCCCGACTGCTCCCCCCCGCCCTACGAGGGGCCCCTGACGCCGCCGCTGAGCATCAGCGGCAACTTCTCCCTGAAGCAGGACGGGTCCCCGGAGCTGGAGAAACCCTACGGCTTCCTGGCCCACTACCCCGGGGTGGGCCTGCCCGGGGCCCACGGGCACGGCCCCCCCTTCCAGGGCGCGGTGCCGCGCTACGAGATCCCGCTGGACGTGGGCTACGAGCCCTTCCCGCCCCACGCGGCCGGGCCCCAGCTCAGCACCATCTTCAACGAGTAGCCCCCGCTCCGGACCCCCATTCCTGAGGTTTGGAGCGTTTCCAGGATGGACGCGGCCCCGGAGAGGGGCGGGGTGGGGTGAGGGCCCCCCCCACCCCGAGCAGTTCTGTGGAGGGTCAGCGGGTCCCCCCGCCCCGGTGCCACCCCTCCGGTGTCCCCGCTGTCCTCAGGAGCTCCGTGAACCTTCCCGGCGGCCAAACCCCGGCCGGCACCTCCCCCGGAGCTGCTCCTGAAACCCTCCAGGGCGTCCCGCCGGGTGCTCTCCAGGGCTTGGGTCATCCCCTGCCCGGAGGCTGCGGCTCCTCTTCCTCCCTCCCCGGGGCGGTGGGATGAGGGGACACAGCTCTGTCCTGCCCCTCCTGCCCCTCCTGGGGGTGGGATTGGGGACACGGCTCTGTCCTGCCCCTCCTGGGGGGTGGGATTGGAGACACGGCTCTGTCCTGCCCCTCCTGCCCCTCCTGGGGGGTGGGACTGGGGACACGGCTCTGTCCTGCCCTTCCTGGGGGGTGGGATTGGGGACACGACTCTGTCCTGCCCCTCCTGCCCCTCCTGGGGGGTGGGATTGGGGACACGACTCTGTCCTGCCCCTCGTGCCCCTCCTGGGGGGGTGACCCGTTCCCCTCCCTCATGCCCCGGTGGGACTGTGGTATTCCCAGTCCAGCCATGTCCAGGTGGGCTGGCAGAGCTGGGAGGGAGCTGGGGAGGAGCTGGACACTTGGCAGAGGACCAGCAGGGATGGAGGTCCCTCATCCAGGGATGGGGGTTCACCATCCAGGGGTGCTGGGGTTCCATCGTCCAGGGACAGGGATCCATCATCCAGGGACGTCACAATCCATGGTCCAGGAATGCCGTGGTCCCTCATCCAGGGACGTCACAATCCATGATCCAGGAATGCCGTGGTCCCTCAGCTACAGATGGCTTGGTCCATCTTCCAGGGATGCTGGTCCACCAACCATGATCCATCCTCCAGGAATGCCGAGGTCCATCCCCCAGGGATGCCGAGGTCCATCCTCCAGAGGTGTCATGGTCCATCCTCCAGGGGCATCCTGATCCATTGTCCAGGGATGGAATGGTCCCTCTTCCAGGGACATCCTGGTCCGTTGTCCAGGGATGGAATGGTCCATCCTGCAGGGACATCCTGGTCCGTTGTCCAGGGATGGAATGGTCCATCCTGCAGGGACATCCTGGTCCATCCTCCAGGGGCATCGATCCATCACCCAGAGACACCCAGGGACGGGGATCCCCCACCCAGGTCCCTCCAGGCTCGGAGCTCCCCCGTGCCGGCCCCTCCACCGCCCTCCTCCTGCTCCCCAACCCACCCTGACCCTCACCCGTGACCTCCAACCCCCGGGATCGCCGGCGCTCGGATCTGGACCCTCGGGATGGGGCCCTTCATCCCTCCCAGAGTTCCAACGGGAAAAGGAGCTGCTGGAACCTCAGGATGGGGCTGTTCATGCCTCCCAGCATCCCAACGGGAACAGGAACCACTGGACCTTGGGATGGGGCCCTTCATCCCTCCCAGCATCCCAACGGGAAGAGGAGCAGCTGGACCCTCGGGATGGGACCCTTCATCCCTCCCAGCATCCCAATGGGAAGAGGAGCCGCTGGAATCTCGGGATGGGGTCCTTCATTCCTCCCAGCATCCCAATGGGAAGAGGAGCTGCTGGACCCTCAGGATGGGGCCCTTCATCCCTCCCAGCATCCCAACGGGAAGAGGAGCTGCTGGACCCTCAGGATGGGGCTGTTCATCCCTCCCAGAGTCCCAACGGGAAGAGAAGCCGCTGGAATCTTAGGATGGGGCCGTTCATCCCTCCCAGCATCCCAACGGGAACAGGAACCACTGGACCCTCGGGATGGGGCCCTTCATCCCTCCCAAAATCCCAATGGGAAGAGGAACCACTGGACCCTCAGGATGGGGCTGTTCATCCCTCCCAGCATCCCAACGGGATCTGGGACCTTCCGTGGCCCTTCCCCTTCCCCCTTCCCCGTCTCCTCCCGGCTCCCCACCCGCGTCCTGCCTCCTCCTGCCCCAAGAGCGTGTCTTAACCCCCGGGTTATTTCTCATCCGCCGTGTCTGAGGGGTCGAATTTACCGGAATGTGCTCCAAGAACCTCCCGGGTTTTCCCGGCCGACTCCCGCGCCCGTAGTTGGGAATTAGCTTCGTGGAGACGTGTGGGGTTTTTTTTTTGCCGTGCTGGTGCTCCAGGATTATTTATTAGCCGTTATTTATTTAATTTATTTCCCTCCCTTCCCCTCGCGACTTAATTTTATTTATTTTTGTATTTTTTTTTTCTGGTGATAAACCCGATTATTTACGTATTTAACGTCCAATTCCGATATTTAAAGGCCATTTCATGGATTTACCCCCCCCACTCCCCCAGCTCCCGACTCCTCCTCGGATCTCGAGACGAGCAATAATTATTTTCCAGGCTATGCAACGATGATTTTTGGCTCCCGAGAAAATACCAGGCGACTATTTTTGATGTCCCCGTTTTTTTTTGTACAGAGTTGGGGAATTTGGAGGTGATTTGAGCTCCAGGGGAGGGGTCCCTGCCCAATTCCCACACCCCCCCCCCCCGAGTCCTGGGGGGTTTCTTCCCTTTTGTACTGAAAATGTTTTATCCTTTTGTAAAAAAAAAAAAAAAAGTTTAAAAATAAAAAAAAAAAAAGCAGAATTGGAGGTTTTTAGCTCAAATAAAGTCGTGGTCTCGTTTCAAGCAGGTTTGCCCCCGGGGCCGTTGTCTCATTTTTGGGGGGGGGGGGGTGTGATGGATACAGGGGGTCCAACTGGGATCCCTGATCCCAGAACTGGGCTCCTTGGGGTGCTGGGGGGACTTGGGGTGTCAGGACAGGGGGTCCAGCACAGCCCTGGGGGGATTTTGGGGATTTAGGGTGTCAGGAGAGGGGGTCCAGCACAGCCTTGGGGGAATTTGGGGGGATTTGGGGGAATTGGGGTGTCAGGACAGGGGGTCCAGCACAGCCCTGGGGGGATTTGGGGGGATTTGGGGTGTCAAGACAGGGGGTCCAGCACAGCCCTGGGGGGATTTGGGGGGATTTGGGGGGATTTGGGGTGTCAGGACAGGGGGTCCAGCACAGCCCTGGGAGGATTTGGGGGGATTTGGGGTGTCAGGACAGGGGGTCCAGCACAGCCCTGGGGGGATTTTGGGGGGATTTGGGGGAATTGGGGTGTCAGGACAGGGGGTCCAGCACAGCGCTGGGGGGGATCTGGGGGGATGTCCTGCTCCATGGGGGACACAGGGACATGTCCCTCCTGCCCCACGCAGGACACAGGGACACGTCCTGCCCAATCCATGCAGGGACACAGGGACACAGGGACACAGGGACACAGGGACACAGGGACATGTCCCTCCTGCTCCACACAGGACACAGGGACACAGGGACACAGGGACGTGTCCCCTGTCTCTCCACGCAGGACACAGGGACACGTCCTGCCCTCTCCGTGCAGGGACACAGGGACACAGGGACACAGGGACACAGGGACATGTCCCTCCTGCTCCACGCAGGACACAGGGACACGTCCTGCCCTCTCCGTGCAGGGACACAGGGACACAGGGACATGTCCCTCCTGCTCCACACAGGACACAGGGACACGGGGACACAGGGACATGTCCCCCCGGCTCCACGCAGGACACAGGGACACCACCTGCCCTCTCCGTGCAGGGACACTCCGTGCCCACGTCCTGACTTCACCCCACTCCACCACCCCCCCTCCCCGCGCGTCCCGACCCCCGCAGCACCCCCCGAGTCCTCCCTTCCCAGCTGCGGCCCCAAAACCCCCCAAACGCAGCGTCTGGCGATGCCCCCCCCCCGGCCCCTCGCGTGGGGACCCCCCGCTCCACGTGCCCTGCACAGCTCAGCGCGTCCCGCCCGTCCCCCGGCCCCGCGCCGGCTGCTCCGCGGCCCGGGGGAGCCCCCGCAAGCTGTGCCCGGCTCGGGGGGGCTCTCCGGGGGCTCTCCGGGGGCTCCGGGACGGGGGGAGCAGAGGGGGGGCTCTCTGGGGGCTCTCCCGGGGGCTCTCCCGGGGCTCCCGCAGCTGCCGAGGGCAGGCGATGAGAGCGGGGGCACGGCCCGGGCAGGGAGGGAGGGGAGGGAGGGGAAGGGGAACCTCGAGTGTCCCCCCGGGAAAGAGGGGAGGGGGTGGGATGGGAGGGGATGGGATGGGATTAGTGGGATGGGATGGGATGGGAGAGGGTGGGATGGGATTTATGGGATGGGAGGGGAGGGGAGGGGATGGGATTTATGGGATGGGATGGAGAGGGTGGGGTGGGATGGGATTTATGGGATGGGATGGGAGAGGGTGGGATGGGATGGGATTTATGGGATGGGATGGGAGAGGGTGGGATGGGATGGGATGGGATGGGATGGGAGGGGAGGGGAGGGGAGGGGATGGGATGGGATTTATGGGATGGGATGGGAGAGGGTGGGATGGGATGGAGAGATCTGGGATGGAGAGAGGTGGGGATGGAGCGACCTGGAGGTGGAACGAGCTGGGATGGACCTGCCTGGGATGGAAGGATTTGGGATGGACCTGCCTGGGATGGAAGGATTTGGGATGGACCTGCCCTGGGATGGAAGGATCTGGGATGGACCTGTTCAGGGATGTGCCCACCCGGGCATGGACCCGCCTGGATTGCATTTCCCAGGGATGCCCCTCCCGGGGGTCTCACCCCGCCCCTCCCCGGGGGTCTCTGGGGGTGGGGACACCCCTCCCATCCCAACAACGCGTCCAAAACACTCCCCCCCCAAGCAGGGACAAGAAACCCCGGGCTGTGACACCCCCCCGGGCTGTGACACCCCCCGGGCTGTGACACCCCCCCAGACCCCCCAGCTCCCTCCCAGCCGGGCACCCCGACCCCCTCCCCAGTCCCTCTCTCCCCCCGGGGCCGCTCTGGGAGCACTGGGGGGGGGTTCAGCGGCCGCCGAGGGTCCAGCCGTGCCCCCCCAGCCCCCCCCGAGGGTCCAGCCGTGCCCCCCCAGCCCCCCCGAGGGTCCAGCCGTGCCCCTCCAGCCCCCCCGAGGGTCCAACCGTGCCCCCCCAGCCCCCCCCGAGGGTCCAGCCGTGCCCCCCCAGCCCCCCCCCAGGGTCCAGCCGTGCCCCCCCAGCGCCCCCCGAGGGTCCACCCGTGCCCCCCCGGCCCCCCTCGCTGGCCGGTGGCCAAAGCCCCCTCGGTGCCAGGCCCCCCGGGCGATGTGCGGTGCCAGCCGGGAATCGCCCCTTCCAGCAGCCCGGGCCGTGCCAGGGGTGGGCGAGCGCGGCGAGGGCACAGCTGGCCCCCGACACCGCGGGGGGGGGGGGACGGGACGGGGGGGGGACACCCTCGTGACCCTGGGGGTGGGCACCGCCCGGGGCTGAGAACTGGCAAGGGGGGTCCCGGGTGGGGTCCCGGGTGGGGGTCCCGGGTCCCCCTCCACCCCACAGCCCCCCCAGCCCCCTCCCAGGGGTCCCCCCTCCCCGGAGCTGAGCCCCCCAGAACTGAACCCCCTGGTGCTGAACCCCCCCGGAGCTGAGCCGGGGGTCCATCGGCTGCACTCTAATTAATGTATAATTAATTAATTACTAATTAATTAATTAAATTTATGTATTTATATGTTATATTTTTATATGTGTATTTATTTATACCTTGCATTTATATATACCCTGTATTTATGTCTATATATATCTATGTATTTATTTATTTATCCATTAATTAGTGACTAATTAGCACCTGGGCCAAGCAGAGCCCTCCTGGGCACAGAAGTGAAGGTTGGAGAGGGGGAAGGAAGGAGGACCCGGGGGCTGGAGCAGCTCCCGGCGGTCTCCCAGGGTCGGTTGTCTCGGATTCCCGGGAGAACATTCCCGGCTCTGGATGCGGCTCCGGGCCTGGGGTGGGATCCCAAAGCTCAGCTTTGAGGCCACCAGGTTTTCCATCTCCATCTCTTGGATGAGAGACCCCCCCTCTGGCCCCCCCATCCCCGGGAGAGCTGCTCAAACACCGGGACTCTTTTTTTTTTTAGGGATAGTGGAAGGGAAAAGCCGCCCGAGGAACGGGAAGGATTCCTCCCTGCGAGGGTGGGGATTCCCTGGGATGGATTTCCCGGAGGACCCAGAGCTGCCCCATCCCTGGGAGCAACCTGGGACAGCGGGAGGTGTCCCTGCCCCTGGATCTGGATGGTCCCTTCCAACCCCATCCCATGATTCCATGATCCCATCAGAGCTGGGAACAACCTCCTTCACCTCCCACCCCACCCACGGCATTCCCATGGCCCTGCTTGGACACACAGCCATGGAAAGGGACTCCTGGGAATGTTTGCTCCTGGAAAAACCCCCGGCTGGGGTTGTTCCCAGCTCTGATGGGATCATGGAATGGGGTTGGAAGGGACCACCCAGATTCAGATCCAGGGACACCTCCCGCTATCCCAGGTCACTCCACCCTGTCCTTGGACACTCCCAGGGATGGGGCAGCCACGGCTGGGAATGTTTGCCCCTGGAAAACCCCCGGCTGGGGTTGTTCCCAGCTCTGATGAGAATCATGGGATGGGGTTGGAAGGGACCATCCAGATCCAGAGGCAGGGACACCTCCCGCTATCCCAGGTCACTCCACCCTGTCCTTGGACGCTCCCAAGGATGGGGCAGCCACAACTGGGAATGTTTTCTCCAGGAAAACCCCCGGCTGGGAGCAGCTCCAACTCCGAGGGGTCCCGGCCCCGGCTCGGCCTGGATTCCCCGGCGGGGGTGGGGGTGCCCAGGGCTGGATAATTGCTAAGCCCCTCTAAAGCCCGGCTTTAAAAGCTGTAATTCCCATATTTGCCTGATAATCTGATCACGCCGGGAGCCACTGAGCCCCTGGATGTGCCCGGCTCGGGAATCCACGAGGATTTTCCCACTAAGCCGGAACATCAGACCGCTGATTCCCCGGTTAATCGTCTTTTCCCCCCTCGGGGGCAGCAGATTTTGGCAACTCACTTTCCTCCTGCCCCAGGGGGAGGGGGGGGAGCTCCGAGTGGTCCCAGCAGGGCCCACAGGGCACCACGGTGACCCTGGAAAAGCGGGATGTGCCAGGAGGGACACTGAGGGATGGACCAGGCCTGTGCCCAGGTGGGGGCAACCCCCCGTTTTTGGGGGGTTTGGGGCCTTTGGGGTGGGTTTGGTGTCTCCATCAGGACGAGGTGCTGCTCCTGGGGGGGGATCCTGGGGGAGGGTTTGTGTCCCTGCAGTGTCCTGCACCCGTCATCCAGCCTTTTATCCGTCCATCCTTCTGTCCTTCCATCTGTCCTTCCATCCTCCCATCCATCCTTTTATCCATCCATCCTTCTGTCCTTCCATCCATCCTTCCGTCCTTCCCTCCATCCATTCTTCCATCCATCCATCCATCCTTCTGTCCTTCCATCCATCCTTCCATCCATTCTTCCATCCATCCATCCATCCATCCATCCATCTGTCCTTCCATCCATTCTTCCATCCATCCTTCCATGTGTCCTTCCATCCTTCCATCTATCCATCCATCCATCCTTCCCTCCATCCCTCCATCCTTCCATCTCTCCTTCCATCCGTACTTCCATCCTTCCATCCATCCATCCTTCCACCCCTCTATCCATCCATCCATCCATCCATGTGTCCTTCCTTCCTTCCATCCCTCCCTCCATCCCTCCCTCCATCCTCCTCCACCACCCTGGACCCTGGCACAGGTTGCCCGGAGAATCCGTGGCTGCCCCACCCCTGGAAGTGCCCAAATCCAGCTTGGACGGGGCTTGGAGCGACCCGGGATAGCGGGAGGTGTCCCTGCCCCTGGAATGGGATGATCTTTAAGATCCCTCCCCACCCAAACCCTTCTGGGACCCTCTGATCCCCCCAAACCCCAGAGCTGTGTCCGGGTGTCTTTGCCCACCCAAATCCTTGGAATGTGGCTCCAGGAGACACCACACACACACACACACATCCCCTGGGATGTTCCACGGGGTGGAAACCCGGGAGAGGTGGAAACCCGGGGGATGGAGGGTCCCCCCGGCACATCCTGGGGCTGGCAGGGGCTCCTGGGGGTGGGGAATCCCACAAATCCCCCTCCTTCCAATCCCTTGGCAAAGCCGGGCAGGGATTAGGGAGAGGCTCCCCCGGCATCTGCTCCGCTGGCACTGCCGGAGCCAGAACATTCCCAGACTTTGGGGGACATCCCAGAGCATTCCCGGCCTTTGGGGGACCATCCCGGAGCATTCCTGGTCTTTGGGGGACATCCCAGAGCATTCCCGGCCTTTGGGGGAACATCCCAGAGCATTCCTGGTCTTTGGGGGACATCCCAGAGCATTCCTGGTCTTTGGGGGACATCCCAGAGCATTCCCGGCCTCTGGGGGGAACATCCCGGAGCATTCCCAGACTTTGGGGGGACATCCCAGAGCATTCCTGGTCTTTGGGGGGACATCCCGGAGCATTCCCAGACTTTGGGGGAACATCCCAGAGCATTCCTGGTCTTTGGGGGGACATCCCAGAGCATTCCCAGCCTTTGGGGGGAACATCCCGGAGCATTCCTGGTCTTTGGGGGGATATCCCAGAGCATTCCTGGTCTTTGGGGGGATATCCCAGAGCATTCCCGGCCTTTGGGGGGAACATCCCAGAGCATTCCTGGTCTTTGGGGGACATCCCAGAGCATTCCTGGTCTTTGGGGGGACATCCCAGAGCATTCCCAGCCTTTGAGGGGGACATCCGAGAGCATTCCCAGACTTTGGGGGACATCCGAGAGCATTCCCAGACTTTAGGGGACATCCCAGAGCATTCCCAGACTTTGGGGGACATCCCGGAGCATTCCCAGCCTTTGGGGGACATCCTGGGGCATTCCCGACCTCTGGGGGGACATCCCAGAGCATTCCCAGCCTTTGGGGGACATCCCAGAGCATTCCTGGTCTTTGGGGGGACATCCCGGGGCATTCCCGGCCTCTGGGGGGACATCCCAGAGCATTCCCAGCCTTTGGGGGGGACATCCCAGAGCATTCCTGGTCTTTGGGGGAACATCCCAGAGCATTCCTGGTCTTTGGGGGGACCTCACATCCCAATCCATCCCACATCCCAGAGCATTCCCGACCTTTGGGGGGACATCCTGGCCCTCCCAACCCCCCCTCGGGCTCTGAGACACTCGGAGCTCCTTTAACCCGAGGTTATCAATGGGGGGTCCCAGACCCCCTCCTGGGACCCCCCAAACCCAGATGGAACCCTCCTGACCCCCCCCCCCAGGGGTGGGAATGGCCCTGTCCTGCTTTTGGGGTCCCTGAGCAGCACCCACAGACCCCCTGAACCCCCCCAATCCCACCCACAGACCCCCTGAATCCCCCACAATTCCACCCTCAGCACCCACAGCCTCCCCCTCTCACCTGGGGGTCTGGATCCACCCCACACCCACCCCACGTCCCAGTCCATCCCAGTCCATCCCACAGCCATCCCACATCCCAATCCATCCCACAGCCATCCCAGTCCATCCCACAGCCATCCCACAGTCATCCTGAATCCCAGTCCATCCCACATCTACCCCGCATCCCACATCCATCCCAATCCATCCCACAGCCACTCCACAGCCATCCTGCATCCCAATCCATCTCACATCCACCCCACATCCATCCCAATCCATCCCACAGCCACCCCACATCCCAAGCCATCCTACAGCCATCCCACATCCTCCATCCCAACCCATCCCACCTCCCAGTCCATCCCGCATCTACCCCATATCCATCCCACAGCCACCCCACAGCCATCCCACATCCAAACCCATCCCAGTCCATCCCACATCCACCCCACATCCCAATCCATCCCACAGCCATCCCACATCCAAACCCATCCCGACCCATCCCACAGTCATCCCACATCCACCCCACATCCCACAGTCATCCCACATCCCAGTCCATCCCACATCTGCCCCACATCCCAGTCCATCCCACAGCCACTCCACAGCCATCCCACATCCCAATCCATCCCACATCCCAACCCATCCCACAGCCACCCCACATCCCAACCCATCCCACATCTGCCCCACATCCCAATCCATCCCAACTCATCCCACATCCACCCCACATCCCAATCCATCCCACATCCCAATCCATCCCAACCCATCCCACATCCATCCCACATCCCAATCCATCCCACATCCAAACCCATCCCAGTCCATCCCACATCTGCCCCACATCCCAATCCATCCCAACCCATCCCACAGCCACCCCACATCCCAACCCATCCCAATCCATCCCACAGCCATCCCACATCCCAATCCATCCCACATCCCAATCCATCCCACATCCATCCCACATCGCAACCCATCCCACATCCAAACCCATCCCAGTCCACCCCACATCCCAGTCCATCCCACATCCATCCCACATCCCAATCCATCCCACATCCATCCCACAGCCATCCCACATCCCAGTCCATCCCACATCCCAACCCATCCCAATCCATCCCACATCCATCCCACATCCCAATCCATCCCACAACCATCCCACGTGGGCGGGAATTGTCCTGGAATGTCCCCGGGAACACGGAGCGTCCCCAGCTCAGGCCGCGCCGGGACGGGACCGGGACGGGACCGGGGTCACTCCCCCATCCCGGGACAGCCCCGGGACATCCCCCCCGGCAGTTGGGAAGCACCGGGAATTCCCCCGGGCCCCTTCCCTCGCCCAAGGGCGGGATCGCGTCCAGGGGGAGCCCCGGCCAAGACACACAAACCCGGGGAGAGGGAGACACAGCCCCGCGGCCGGGGTTCATTTTGGATTTTAAACTCCGAGCTCCGGGCCCCGCAGGTTAATCCGCGGCACAGAAAGCGGCGGCAGGAGCGGGGGCTGCGGGGGGAGCCTCTGGAAGGGACGGGAGCTGGGGATGGAGCCTCTGGCAGGGATGGGAGCTGGGGATGGAGCCTCTGGAAGGGACGGGAGCTGAGGATGGAGGATGGAGCCTCTGGAAGGGATGGGAGCTGGGGATGGAACCTCTGGAAGGGATGGGGAGCTGGGGATGGAGCCTCTGGAAGGGATGGGGAGCTGGGGATGGAGCCTCTGGAAGGGATGGGGAGCTGGGGATGGAGCCCCTGGAAGGGACAGGAGCTGGGGATGGAGCCTCTGGAAGGGACGGGAGCTGGGGATGGAACCTCTGGAAGGGATGGAGCCCCGGGGATGGAGCCTCTGGAAGGGACGGGAGCTGGGGATTGAGCCTCTGGAAGGGATGGGAGCTGAGGATGGAGCCTCTGGAAGGGATGGGGAGCTGGGGATTGAGCCTCTGGAAGGGATGGAGCCCCGGGGATGGAGCCTCTGGAAGGGACGGGGAGCTGGGGATGGAACCTCTGGAAGGGATGGGGAGCTGAGGATGGAGCCTCTGGAAGGGATGGGGAGCTGGGGATGGAGCCTCTGGAAGGGATGGGGAGCTGGGGATGGAGCCCCTGGAAGGGACAGGAGCTGGGGATGGAGCCTCTGGAAGGGATGGGGAGCTGGGGATGGAGCCCCTGGAAGGGACAGGAGCTGGGGATGGAGCCTCTGGAAGGGACGGGAGCTGGGGATGGAGCCTCTGGAAGGGATGGAGCCCCGGGGATGGAGCCTCTGGAAGGGATGGGGAGCTGAGGATGGAACCTTTTCTGGCAGGGACAGGGAGCTGAGGATGGAGCCCCTGGCAGGGACGGGGGGCTGTTGAGGAGCCCCTGGCAGGGACGGGGAGCAGAGGACAGAGCCTCTGGCAGGGACGGGGAGCTGGGGATGGAGCCCCTGGCAGGGACAGGGAGCTGTTGAGTTGCCCCTGGCAGGGACAGGGAGCTGTTGAGGAGCCCCTGGTAGGGACAGGGAGCTGTTGAGTTGCCCCTGGCAGGGACGGGGAGCTGTTGAGGAGCCCCTGGCAGGGACGGGGAGCTGTTGAGTTGCCCCTGGCAGGGACGGGGAGCTGTTGAGTTGCCCCTGGCAGGGACGGGGAGTTGTTGACGGAGCCGTTTCTGGCGGGGCGAGATTAGAGCCCGGCTTAGGGAGGGTCCGGGGGGCGCTTTAATCAGAGTTTGTACAGGAATAATCCCGGCTTTAGACTCGCCCCCGGGCCAATCCCTCCCCAGCTGCAATCAGCCGGGAGAGGCCTCGGGAGGGGGGGGCGTTTCCAGCCCGAACGAGCCCCGCGGGAATTCCAGAGGGGGGGGGGGGGATTGTCCAAGGTCCCCCTCCCGCCCCCCCGGGCACCGGCAGGCAGGGCTCCAATTCGTCCCAGTCCATCCCAGTCCGTCCCAGTCCATCCCACATCCATCCCAGTTCATCCCACAGCCATCCCAATCCATCCCAATCCACCCCACAGCCACCCCACATCCATCCCAGTCCATCCCAGTCCATCCTACAGCCACCCCACATCCATCCCAATCCATCCCACATCCATCCCAGTCCATCCCAGTCCATCCCACAGCCATCCCAATCCATCCCAGTCCATCCCAATCCACCCCACATCCATCCCAATCCATCCCACAGCCATCCCAGTCCATCCCAATCCATCCCAGTCCATCCCACATCTATCCCAGTCCATCCCAGTCCATCCCACATCCATCCCAATCCATCCCACAGCCATCCTAATCCATCCCAATCCACCCCACAGCCACCCCACATCCATCCCAGTCCATCCCACATCCACCCCAGTCCACCCCGGTCCACCCCACATCCACCCCACATCCACCCCACATCCATCCCAATCCATCCCAGTCCATCCCAGTCCATCCCAATCCATCCCACATCCCAATCCATCCCAATCCATCCCAGTCCATCCCAATCCATCCCAGTCCATCCCACATCCCAATCCATCCCAATCCATCCCAGTCCATCCCAGTCCATCCCACATCCATCCCAGTCCATCCCAGTCCATCCCACATCCCAATCCAGCCCCGGGGCTCCCGTTCCTGCTCCTCCCCTGCCTGGGGGCTCAGTTCTGGCTTCTCCCGGTATTTATTTTCCTGGATCCCACACCGGGATCCCTCCTGTCCTGAGGGGACACCCAGATGTCACCTGTCCCCCCCCGGGCAGGTGGCACCAGGACAGGCCCAGCCCTGAGGAACAACCCAAATTTGGGGGCTCATCCTGCCCCCCCAGAGCTCCAGGATCTTCCAAGGAGGCTCATTCCCGGGGGATGCTCCATCCCTGGAAGTGTCCAAGGCCAGAGTGGAGCAGCCTGGGCTGGGGGAAGGTGTCCCTGCCCACGGAACAAGGGGATGTTTAAGGTCCCTCCCAAACCATTCCGGGATTCCACGTGCTGGTTTAGAGGAGATATTGGAAGGAATTCCTGCCTGCGAGGGTGGGGAGGGGCTGGGATGGATTTCCCAGGGGATGCCCCATCCCTGGAAGTGTCCAAGGCCGGGCTGGAGCCAGCCAGGCCGGTGGAAGGTGTGGAAGGTGTGGAAGGTGTCCCTGCCCGGGGCAGGGGCTGGAACGAGGCGATTTTTAAGGTCTCACCCCACCCAAACCATTCCAGGCTTCCCGGACGATCCCAACGCGAGCCCAAACCCCCCAAACAACCCCCGACCCGCCCGTTCACAACCCCCGAGCCCCGAGCGCTTCATCTCCCGCCCCAACCGGTTCCAAACTCCTTCCCCTCCCTTTCCCGTGCCTCGCTTTCCCCGCCGGCTCATTCCCGGCGGGATCTCCGGAGCCTCTTCCAGCGCCCGCCGGGGCCGCGGCCGCTTTTTTTTGGTTGTTTTTTTTTTTATTATTATTATTATTTTTGTGTGTGTGCGGCTGCGGCCCTTTGAGGGAGCACAAAGGGCCGGGGCGGCACAGATGGAGCCTTTCAGAGGGGAGCGGGCTCCTTTCTCCGTCTGCCGCCGGGCGCTGCCTCCCGCCGCGGTGCCCCTTAATTGAATCGGCACTTTCATAGCTCATTACCCCCCTGATGGATTGGATCAGCCGCGCCCGCGCCCGCCGGGGAACAGTTGGCTCCGCGTCCCCGAAGGTGCGCGGGGGCCCCCGCGGGCTCCTTGGCCACGAGCCGGAGCGCGGGGGGCGACGGGCGCGACCCCCCCAAACCCCCCACCCCCGGCTGCGATCCCCAACGGGCCGGGAGGGGCGGGCAGCGGGGCGGGCAGAGGGGCGGGCAGGGCGAGTGCCCGGGGACAGGGATGTGCCCACCCTGAGCTATGGATGGGTCGGGGCAGTGCCCGGGGACAGGGATGTGCCCACCTTAGGCTGTGGATGGGGCAGTACCCGGGATCCGGGATTTGCCCGCACCCAGCCTTGGATGGGGCAGTGCCCGGGGACAGGGATGTGCCCACCCTGAGCTATGGATGGGTCGGGGCAGTGCCCGGGGACAGGGATGTGCCCACCCTGAACCGTGGATTGTTCAAGGACAGTGCCCGGGGACAGGGATGTGCCCACCCTGAGCCGTGGATGGGTCGGGGCAGTGCCCGGGGACAGGGATGTGCCCACCCTGAGCTATGGATGGGTCGGGGGCAGTGCCCGGGATCCGGGATGTGCCCACCCTGAACCGTGGATTGTTCAAGGACAGTGCCCGGGGACAGGGATGTGCCCACACCGGTCAGTGTCCGGGACAGGGATGTGCCCACCCTGAGCTATGGATGGGTCGGGGGCAGTGCCCGGGGACAGGGATGTGCCCACCCTGAGCCGTGGATGGGGCAGGGGCAGTGCCCGGGGACAGGGATGTGCCCACCCTGAGCTATGGATGGGGCAGTGCCCGGGGACAGGGATGTGCCCACCTTAGGCTGTGGATGGGGCAGTACCCGGGATCCGGGATTTGCCCGCACCCAGCCTTGGATGGGGCAGTGCCCGGGGACAGGGATGTGCCCACCCTGAGCTATGGATGGGTCGGGGCAGTGCCCGGGATCCGGGATGTGCCCACCCTGAACCGTGGATTGTTCAAGGACAGTGCCCGGGGACAGGGATGTGCCCACCCTGAGCCGTGGATGGGTCGGGGCAGTGCCCGGGGACAGGGATGTGCCCACCCTGAGCTATGGATGGGGCAGTGCCCGGGGACAGGGATGTGCCCACACCGGTCAGTGCCCGCGGACAGGGATGTGCCCACCCTGAGCTATGGATGGGTCGGGGGCAGTGCCCGGGATCCGGGATGTGCCCACCCTGAGCCGTGGATGGGTCGGGGCAGTGCCCGGGGTCCCGGCCGCCCCCGGATGCAGTGCCCACCCTGTGTCCTCACCGTGCCCGCAACTGGGTGCTGTGGGGTGTTGGAACCCTCGGGGAACAAGGTTTGGGGTGTCGGACCCCTCGGGGGACAAGGTTTGGGGTGTTGGATCTCTCAGGGGACACTTCGGGGTGTCGGACCCCTCTGGGGACAAGGTTTGGGGTGTCGGACCCCTCGGGGGACACTTTGGGGTGTCGGACCCCTCGGGGAACAAGGTTTGGGGTGTCGGACCCCTCAGGGGACACTTTGGGGTGTCGGACCCCTCTGGGGACAAGGTTTGGGGTGTCGGACCCCTCTGGGGACACTTTGGGGTGTCAGACCCTTCGGGGGACAAGGTTTGGGGTGTCGAACCCCCCGGGGGGTCGCGCTGTGGGTCCGGTTCCCCCCCGCGGTGTCGGTTCGATCCCAGGGGGAGCATCCCCGGGAGCAGCAGATCGGGGCACCAACGGCCTCACCCCGCACTTCGGGGGGGAAGGGGGGCTCGTGGCAGCGCAGGGGAGGGGTCTCTGCCCCCCCCTTCCCCAAAAACGCGGGCAGGACCCCGGGACCTGCCGCCCCCCCTCCCCTTTCCCGTGTCCATCTGGAGCAACGGCCGCCGCTCCCGGCCCCGCTCCCTCATTAACCTCTGCTCGGGGGGGACCCCCAGCCCAGCTGCCGGCGCTGCTCGGGGGGCTCGGGGGGGCTCCGCTCTGCTCCCCCCCACCCCTTCCATCCCCGGGGGAAATCGCTGCCGAGGGAGGATTTACCATCCCAAAATCTGAGCGGGATTTACCGGCCCCAAAATCCGGGCGGGATTTACCGGCCCCAAAATCCCGGTGGGATTTACCGGCCCCAGAATCCGGGCGGGATTTACCGGCCCCAAAATCCCGGCGGGATTTACCATCCCCGAAATCCATGCGGGATTTACCATCCCAAAAATCCGGGCGGGATTTACCATCCCAAAATCCGGGCGGGATTTACCGGCCCCAAAATCCCGGCGGGATTTACCAACCCCAAAATTCTAGTGGAATTTATCATCCCCAAAATCCGGGCGGGATTTACCAGCCCCAAAATCCGGGCGGGATTTACCAGCCCCAAAATCCCGGCGGGATTTACCAGCCCCAAAATCCCGCCCTCTGTCCGCTGCATCCCGGGGGGGTGGGAAGGGGGGATGCTCCGAGGGGTCCCCGCCCGCTGGTTGCTCACTGAAAGCCCCCCCGGCCGTGTCGGGGTTGGGGGATTTGGGGTCGTTTTCTCAGTTCCTGAGCCCCCCCCCGTTTTCCCAGAGGCAGGAAAACACCTCCCCCCTCATCCCACCCCTCCACGAGGACCGGGCAGAGCGCGGGGCTCACTCCTGGGGGGCATTTCTGCCGCCCTGAAAGCCCCGAGCCCCCCCAAAAAAGGGCGGGGTGGTCGCATCCAGAGCGGGTCGTTCGGTTTTTTCCCGGGATCAGCCCAGCGGTGCCGCTCCAGGGGGGGCCGGGAGGCGCTTCCAGCTGGAATCCCGTCCTGGCAGCTCTGCCCTCTGACCGCCGGGATAAACGGTTTAGCGAATTCCCCTCCCGCATCCTCCTCCTCCTCCTCCTCCTCCTCCTCCTCTCTGGGGCCGAGGCGGGGCCGCAGCAGATGCGCCCGCGGCCCCATCGGGGCATTTAGAGCCGGATCGGTTACGGGAGGGGATTAAGGAGCCTCCGCGCAGCGGCCCGGCCCCCGCGGCCGCCCGGATTAGGGTCTAATGCCGCGGGCTCGGCCTTCCGGGGGGCTCCGGTGGAGCCGGAACCCTCCTCATCCTCGCTCCGGAGCTGGGGGGGGGGAACCCTGCGGCTGCCGCGGGATAAATCCCGGTGGGATCCCTCGGGAAGGGATTTCTGAGGGTGACAAGAACCAGTGGAGGAGCTGAGGTGGGGATGGGGAGGGGGGGAGGCAGAGCCTTCCTCCACCCGGGACCCCGAATATTCCACACCCCTCCTTCAAAACGAGGGAGAACTCTCCTGCCCCTCCAGGATCCCTCCTGCCTGTCCAGGATCCCTCCTGCCTCTCCAGAATCCCTCCTGCCTGTCCAGGATCCCTCCCAACTGCCCAGAATCCCTCCTGCCTGTCCAGGATCCCTCCCAACTGCCCAGAATCCCTCCTACCTGCCCGGGTTCCCTCCTGCCTGTCCAAACTCTTTCCCGCATCTCTGGAATCCCTCCTGCCTTTCCAAGGCCTCTCCTGTCCCTCCAGGACCTCTCCTGCCTGCCCGGGATCCCTCCTGCCTTCCCAGGCTCTTCCCTGCTTCTCTGGGATCTCTCCTGCCTCTCCAAGATCCCTCCTGTCTGCCCAGGCTCTTTCCCACTTCTCTGGAATTCCTCCTGCCTCTCCAGTACTTCTGCCCCTCCAGGATCCCTCCTGCCTCTCCAGGATCCCTCCTGCCTTCCCAGGCCCTCTCCTGCTTCTCTGGAGTCTCTCCTGTCTCTCCAGGATCCCTCCCGCTTTTCCAGAATCTCTACTGGTCCTCCAAAATTTCTGCTGATTCTCCAAGATCTCTCCTGCCCCTCCAGGATCCCTCCTGCCTTTCCCAGACCTCTCCTACCCCTCCAAGATCTCTCCTGCCTCTCCAGGATCCTTCCTGCCTGCCCGGGGCAGTTCCCTTGGCCCTGGGATGCTCCAGGGATGCTCCTTCCTCCTCCTCCTCCTCCTCCTCCTCTATCCAGTTCCACAGCTCGGGAAAAAGGGGGAATCACGGGCAACCCTCCCACACAGTGAGAGCTTTGGGGGGACCGAGGGGACACCCCAACATTCCAAAACCCCCCCTCCGAGTGTCCCCACGTGCCAGAGGCCCCCGGGCAGCCCCCAAAGGGAGCCCCCAAACCCGCCCCCTCCCAAACCCGAGCTCAGCTGGGGGACGAGGCAGCTCCGGGGGCCCCCCGAGAGCCCCCGGCAGGCAGAGCCGGGGGGCCCTGGAGACCCCCCCGGGGCGGGAGCAGATGGAGCTGGAGGCAGCTTGTCGGCACCTGCCCCCCCTCCCCGCCCCGACCCTGCCCTTCCCTGCCCTTCCCTGCCCTCCCTGCCCTTCCCTGCCCTCCCTGCCCTTCCCTGCCCTCCCTGCCCTCCCTGCCCTTCCCTGCCCTTCCCTGCCCTCCCTACCCTTCCCTGCCCTTCCCTGCCCTCCCTACCCTTCCCTGCCCTCTCTGCCCTCCCCGGGGCTTCTTTCCCCACGCGTGGGGTGACTCTAGGGCGTCCCCCCGTGCCGCTGGACCCCCGGGGCAGGAGGATGGGGAGGGATTCGGGGGCTCCAAGGGGTCTCCCCGTGCCGCTGGACCCCCAGGGCAGGAGGACGGGGAAGGATTTGGTGACTCCGGGGGTCCCCCCGGGGCAGGAAGATGGGGAGGGATTTGGGGGCTCCAGGGGATCCCCCCGTGCCGCTGGACCCCCTGGGCAGGAGGATGAGGAGGGATTCGGTGACTCCGGGGGTCCCCCCGTGCTGCTGGACCCCCGGGGCAGGAGGATGGGGAGGGATTCAGGGGCTCCAGGAGGTCCCCCCGGGGCAGGAAGATGGGGAGGGATTTGGTGACTCCAAAGGGTCCCCCCTTGTTGCTGGAGGGGCAAGGAAGATGGGGTGGGATTCGGTGACTCCAAGGGGTCTCCCCGTGCCGCTGGACCCCGGGGGCAGGAGGATGGGGAAGGATTTGGGGGCTCCAGGGGGTCCCCCCGGGGCAGGGAGACAGGGAGGGATTCGGTGACTCCAGGGGATCCCCCCGTGCCGCTGGACCCCCGGGGCAGGAGGACGGGGAGGGATTTGGTGACTCCAAGGGGTCCCCCTTGTTGCTGGACCCCCTGGGGGGGAAGATGGGGAGGGATTCGGGGGCTCCCGGGGGTCCCTTCGTGCCACTGGACCACTGGGGGGGTCTTCTCCTGAGAGTGGGAGGGGTCTGTGGGACCCCCAGAGCTTCTCGGAGTGATGGAATTGGGGGGGTCTTCTCCTGGACATGTGGGGGCTGTGGGACCCCCAGAGGTTCGTGGAGTGATGGGGCTGGGGGGGGGGGGGGAGAGGGTCTTCTCCTGAGTGTGGGAGGGGTCTGTGGGACCCCCAGAGCTCTGGGAAGTGATGGGGCTGGGGGGGTCTTCTCCTGAGTGTAGGAAGGTCTGTGGGACCCCCAGAGCTCTGGGAAGCGATGGGGCTGGGGGGCTCTTCTGGCCATGGGGGGTGCTGTGGGACCCCCACAGTTCTGGGTTGGGGGGGTCTTCTCCTGAGCACGGCCCACCCCACCCCCGGGCACAGACCCCCACGGGAGGGAGCCGATGCAGGGACACCCCCCACCCACCCCGATCCCACCCCCCCCCAAACCTCCCCCTGCCCCTTTTCCCGGCGCATTTCTATAAATCAACCTCTGGCATCCCCCCCCCCCTCATCCCTCCACACCCCCCCCGGGCCAACCCGCCCCCGTGGCGGGGTTCGGGGGTCACCCGCGACCCCTGGCAGATGGCGCGGGCGCTCCCAGCCCTTCCCCGGGAACTGTTGCGGTTCCCGACCATCTGTCGGGAAGCTCCGAGCTCCCGGGAAAGCTCCGAGCCCCCGGCTCGGCCACCCCGGGACATCCCCCCCCGCCGCGGCTGCCAGCCCGGGGGGCACGGGGAGGGGTCGGGGGGCACGGGGAGGGGTCGGGGGGCACGGGGAGGGGTCGGGGGGCAGCCGGGGGGCAGCTGGTGGGTGGGTGTGTCCCCCCCCTGCCCACGGTGACCCCCCAAATCCGCGGGGAGCGAGCGGGAGAAGGGGCTGGGGGGGGAGGAGGTGGGCGGGATCTCGGTGCCCTGGGGGAGGATGGGGGTCTTCTCCTGGGAATGGGGGGGCTGTGGGATCCCAGGGGTAGTGAGGGGGGTGATGGGGGTGATGGGGGTCTTCTCCTGGCACTGGGGGGGCTGTGGGACCCTCGAGGGCAGCGAGGGGGGTGATGGGGCTGTTGGGGGTCTTCTCCTGGCACTGGAGGGGCCGTGGGACCCCCGGGGGCAGCGAGGGGGTGCTAGGGGTCTTCTCCTGGCGCTGGGGGGGCTGTGGGACCCCCGGGGGCAGCGAGGGGGGGTGATGGGGCTGGTGGGGGTCTTCTCCTGGGAATGGGGGGGTTGTGGGACCCCCGGGGTAGTGAGGGGGGTGATGGGGGTCTTCTCTTGGGAATGGGGGGGCTGTGGGATCCCAGTGCCTTGGGAAACCGTGGGGCTGCTGGGGGGTCTTCTGCTGGCAGTGGGGGGGCTGTGGGACCCCCAGGGCAGCCAGGGGGGTTCAGTGGGGGCAAGCCTGGGGGGGTCTCTGGGATCCCAGTGCCTTGGGGGAGTTGGGGGGTCTTCACCTGATCCTGGGGGGTCATTCCCTGACACTGGGGGGTCATTCCCTGACACTGGGGCAGCGCGGGGGGCACGGTGGGTGCCAGCCCGGGGGTCCCGCTGCCCCCCCCCCCCCCGGGGCTCTGTTTGGTTCCCCCCCCCGGTGCAGAGCTGAGAGAAGCCCCCGGAGCCCTGAGCAGCTCGGGGGGGGGGGATCTGGGGGGTCTCTGGGGACCTGCAGCCCCCGGGGAGCCGCCCGAGCGTGCAGGGACGTGGGAGGAGCCCCCCCCCCAGACCCCAGTTCCCCAGGAGGGTCCCCGGGGAGGGGCTGCCCCTGGGATGGAGCCTGGGGGGTCTCGGGGGGGGGAGGGCAGTGCATGGGGGGGCTCAGACAGGGGCTGGGGGGACAAGCGGGGGCGGGGGTGGACGAAGGAGGGCAGGGTGAGTTTGGGGGGCTGCGGTGGAGGGGGGGCTGTGCTGGGGTGGCCTGTGGGGAGCAGCAGCTCCTGCACCGAAACCAAACCCTTCTCCGGCCGGAGCCCGCATTTATTTCCCTCCGGGATCCTCCTTCCCACGGCAGATCCCTCCCTGTCCAGGGCAAATCCCTCCCTTCCCACGGCAAATCCCTCCCTGTCCAGGGCAAATCCCGCCCTTCCCACGGCAAATCCCTCCCTTTCCACATCAAATCCCTCTCTTCCCACGGCAAATCCGTCCCTGTTCAGGACAAATCCCTCCCTGTCCAGGACAAATCCCGCCCTTCCCACATCAAATCCCTCTCTTCCCACGGCAAATCCCCCCCTTCCCACATCAAATCCCCCCTTCCCACACCAAATCCCTCCCTTCCCACATCAAATCCCCCCTTCCCACATCAAATCCCTCCCTCCCCACACCAAATCCCCCCCTTCCCAGGGCAGATCCCCCCTTTCCCCGTTCTCCTGCCGTCACCGGGGACTGCAGCGCTCAGGGGGGCTCGGGGGTCCCCCTCTGTCCCCTCTGGCCCCTCACGGGGCTCGGCCACCCCTGTCCTGCCCAGCTCCCTCCGGACCCTGCGCTGGTCCCACAGCTCCACGTCCCGCAGCCAGACCAGTCCTGACCAGTCCAAACCAGTCCAAACCAGTCCAAACCAGTCCGAACCGGTCCCGAGCAGCGCCGGGGGCGGCGCGGGGAGGGCGGGGGGACGTCCCCGATGTCCCCTCACGGTGACATCACGTAGGCGGTGGCGATGAACCTCCGGCCGCCGCCGTAGGTGGATTTGGTCCAGGGGAAGGTCTGGATGCTCAGGCTGTGCCCGCCCAGGCTCAGGTGGCACCTGTGGGGACACGGCCAGTCACCCCCCGGGCCCCGCGGGGTCCTGGTGCCCCAACACCGGCCCTGCCCCGGCCCCTCATCCCACAATCCCATCTCCAGGATGCTCCCAGTGATCCCACACCCTCACTGCTCCATCCCTGAGCCCTCATCCCACAGTCCCATCTCCGGGATGCTCCCAGTGATCCCACTGCCCATCCCTGAGCCTTCATCCCACAGTCCCATCTCTGGGATGCTCCCAGTGATCCCACTGCCCATCCCTGAGCCCTCATCCCACAATGCCATCTCTGGGATGCTCCCAGTGATCCCACACCCTCACTGCTCCATCCCTGAGCCCTCATCCCACAGTCCCATCTCCGGGATGCTCCCAGTGATCCCACTGCCCATCCCTGAGCCCTCATCCCACAATCCCATCTCCAGGGGCAATCCTGAGCCCTCATCCCACAATCCCATCTCCAGCCCCATCCCTGAGCCCTCATCCCACGATTCCATCTCCGGGATGCTCCCAGTGATCCCACACCCTCACTGCTCCATCCCTGGGCCCTCATCCCACCATCCCATCTCCAGTCCCATCCCTGGGCCCTCATCCCACGATCCCATCTCCCAGGAGAGAGACAGGCAGGCACGGGGTGGACAGACAGACAGACACACAGGGCAGACAGAGCCAGGACAGACACATGGACCCAGGACACACAGCCAGACCCAGGACAGCCAGACCCAGGACAGACAGACCCAGGACACACGGACCCAGGACACACAGACAGACCCAGGACACAGACCCAGGACAGATGGACAGACAGCCAGACCCAGAACACACAGCCCCAGGACACAGAGCAGGACAGACAGACACACAGACCCAGGACAGACAGACAGCCCCAGGACAGACAGGTACAGTACACACAGAGCAGGACAGACGGACACACAGCCAGCCCCAGGACACACAGAGTAGGACAGATGGACACACAGAGCAGGACAGATGGACAGACAGTCCCAGGACAGACAGACAGACCCAGGACAGACAGGTACAGTACACACAGAGCAGGACAGATGGACAGACAGACAACCCCAGGACACACAGAGCAGGACAGATGGACAGACACACAGCCAGCCCCAGGACACACAGAGCAGGACAGACAGCCAGCCCCAGGACAGCCGGACAGCCCAGCCCCGGTACTCACGCCCGGCCGGGCCGCGCCAGGAAGCAGAGGGTGTAGAGGCCGAGCTCGAACTCGGGGCTGGAGCCGACGAAGGCGGATCCCACCTCCTTGTGGAACCCGTCCCAGCTGAACTGCAGCCCCAGCACCGTGGGGAACGTGTCCCACTGCGGGACGGGGGGACAGGGGGACGGGGGGGTCACAGCCCCGGCCTTGGGGGCTCCAGGAATCCACCCGGACCCCCCCGTGCCCCGGGAATCCTCACACACCCACCCCGGGGACAGAGCGGGGTCCGACCGGGCTGAGAGACCCCAGAGGAGCCCCCCGGCCCCGAACCTCCCCCTGAGGGCTGGAGGGGCCTTTCGGGGTGTTGGGGTGTTTGTTCCGGACCTGCTCACCCCACCCCACCCCGGGACACCCAGGGAAGCAGGAGGAGCATCCCCGGTGCTGTGGATCCATCCCTGGGGCTCTGGATCCATCCCCAGTGCTGTGGATCCATCCCTGGTGCTGTGGATCCATCCCTGGGGCTGTGGATCCATCCCTGGTGCTGTGGATCCATCCCTGAGGCTCTGGATCCATCCCTGGGGCTCTGGATCCATCCCTGAAGCTCTGGATCCACCCCTGAAGCTCTGGATCCATCCCTGGGGCTCTGGATCCACCCCTGGTGCTGTGGATCCACCCCTGGGGCTCTGGATCCATCCCTGGGGCTCTGGATTCATCCCTGAGGCTCTGGATCCACCCCTGAGGCTCTGGATCCATCCCCAGTGCTGTGGATCCATCCCTGGTGCTGTGGATCCATCCCTGGGGCTCTGGATCCACCCCTGAGGCTCTGGATCCATCCCATTGGGATGAGGCTGGTTTGGGGTGGTGCTACCCCGTCACAGACCCCCCAGGTTGTCCTGCCCCCATCACAGACCCCACAGGATGTCCTGCCCCATCCCAGACCCCACAGGCCCTACTGCCCCATCCCAGACCCCCCAGGCCCTGCTGCCCCCCCGGGCTCACTCACCGGCCCGTCGAAGTTGTGGCTCAGGTAGTTGACCGTTCCCTGCTTCTCCAGGAGGTAGAAGCGAATCCAGTTGTGGAATCCGGACACTTTCCCTTTCTTCACCTCCCCTAAACACGAGGGACACCCCGGGGTGAGCCCCCGGCCCCCCCAGTGCCCCTCTCCCCCGCCCCGGTCGGGCTGTACCTGAGAAGACGTGCTCGAAGCCGCTGGAGTCCTGCTCTCCGTCCCCTCTGGAGTAGAGCCCGAACCACATCCCCTTCAAATCCTCCAGAAACTCCTGCTCGGAGTCGTAGCGGTCTGCGGGGCAGGAGGGAGGCGGGACTGGGAGCGCTGGGAGAGGAAGAGCTCCCCCATCCCTCGTCCCATCCCGACCCTCACCCCATCCCGCCCCTCGGGAATTATCCCGCTCCTCCCGGGGCACCTCCCTCCCGGCCGGAGCTTCCCTCGGGGAATTCCCGCAGCCCCCTCCCCGCCCCACAACCCACTTTTCTGGCGGAGGAAGGCGAAGAGCGTCCTCATGAGCTCGGTCGCCATCGCCTCCCCGAGGAAGGTGTCCTGTTCCCGCAGCTCCTCCGCCGTCACCTCCTCCTCCCTGCCCGTGGCCCGCTGGTAATTATCCAGCAGCTTAATGAAGCTGGAGTAGGTGGGTTTGGAGAACAGCTCCTCGTTGACGTGTTTGTAGAGCCTGGAGGGGTGGGGGGAGCGGGTAAGGGAGAGGAGATTCCTCCCCACGGACCCCACAGGACCTGCTGCCCCATCACAGACCCCACAGGACCTGCTGCCCCATCACAGACCCCACAGGATGTCCTGCCCCATCACAGACCCCACAGGATGCCCTGCCCCCATCACAGACCCCATAGGACCTGCTGCCCCATCACAGACCCCACAGGATGTTCTGCCCCCATCACAGACCCCAGAGGATGTCCTGCCCCATCACAGACCCCAAAGGACCTGCTGCCCCATCACAGACCCCACAGGACCTGCTGCCCCATCACAGACCCCATAGAACCTGCTGCCCCATCACAGACCCCACAGGATGTCCTGCCCCCATCACAGACCCCACAGGATGTCCTGCCCCATCACAGTCCCCACAGGACCTGCTGCCCCATCACAGACCCCACAGGACCTGCTGCCCCATCACAGACCCCACAGGACCTCCCACACCAGCCCTGGTGGCCCCGGGGCCACCACCGGCCCCCCCCAGGCTCCCCCCGGTGGCCACTCACGGCTGCGGCGACAGGTCCCGCCCGTGTCCGGTCTCTCCGGGGCCCGCCCGGTGCTGGGGGTTGAGGGCGATGTCTCCGGGCCGGGCCCGGTTGTGATCCAGCCCGTAGAGCTGCTCCGACAGCTCCAGGAGCTCCCGCTCCGTGATGGAATCGCGGCTCCGGGAGAAGCCGCCTGTGGGGAGGGACGGGAGGGGCTGCGGGGGGTCGTCCGGCACCCATCGGATCCCCGGGGGGCCGTCAGGGGGGGCCAGACCCTCCCCAAAACCACGGACATTGGGTGGCCACGGGGAGCCTTCCCTGGGCTCCGGGGGAGCCGGGAATTGTCAGCCCCTGTCCCCCCAAGGAGTGACCCTGCTCCGTGTGACACATCCCCTGGGATCAGCCCCCTCCTGCTCCGTGTGACACATCCATTGGGATCAGCCCCTGTCCCCCCAAAGGTGTGACCCTGCTCCGTGTGACACATCCAGTGGGATCGGCCCCCTCCCCACCATTCAGGTGTGACCCTACTCCGTGTGACACATCCATTGGGATCAGCCCCTGCCCCCCCGCCAAGGTGTGACCCTGCTCCGTGTGACACATCCCCTGGGATCAGCCCCCTCCTGCTCCGTGTGACACACCCACTGGGATCAGCCCCCTCCTCCCAGATGTGACCCCTCTCCATGTGACACACCCACTGGGATCAGCCCCCTCCTGCTCCGTGTGACACACCCACTGGGATCAGCCCCCTCCTCCCAGATGTGACCCCTCTCCATGTGACACATCCCCTGGGATCGGCCCCCTCCCCATTTTCAGGGATGACCCTGCTCCGTGTGACACATCCCCTGGGATCAGCCCCCCCCTTCCGTGTGACACACCCACTGGGATCGGCCCCCTCCCCATCCCTCAGCTGTGGGGTGGGCAGGGGATGCAAATTCCAGCCCCCGGCGGGCTCCCCGTGCCCACCCTGCTCCCGGGAGTGGTGCTGGAAGCAGGATGATGCCCCGAGGCCATGGATACCCCCAGGGGGTCCCAGGATCAAGGGATATTCCGAGGTGGAAGGGCCCCACAAAGATCATCCAATGCCTGGCCCTGCACAGGACGCCCCAAAATCCCACTAATCCCAAAATCCCAACTCCTGAGGGCGTTGTCCAAATAATCCCGGAGCTCTGGCAGGTTTGGGGCTGTGACCAAACCCCGGGGAGCCCGTTCAGTGTCCAAAAACCCTCTGGGGGAAGGACCTTTCCCTGAGATCCAACCTCACCCTGCCCTGGCACAGCTCCAGCCGTTCCCTTGGATCCTGTCCCTGGGAACACCCATCCAGGGGGGTCCCTGTGGGGTTTGGGGTGTGCAGGACCCTGGGAACACTGACCCAAGGGGGTCCCTGTGGGATTTGGGGTGCACAGGACCCCGGGAACGCCGACCCAGGGGGGTCCCTGTGGGGTTTGGGGTGTGTAGGACCCCGGGAACACCGACCCGGGGGGGGTCCCTGGGGGATTTAGGGTGTGCAGGACCCTGGGAACACCGACCCAGGGGGGTCCCTGTGGGGTTTGGGGTGCACAGGACCCTGGGAACGCCGACCCAGGGGGGTGGTTTGGGGTGTGCAGGACCCCGGGAACACCGACCCAGGGGGGTCCCTGTGGGGTTTGGGGTGTACAGGACCCTGGGAACACCGACCCGGGGGGGTCCCTGTGCGGTTTGGGGGGCACAGGGACACAGTCCCAGCACATCCCCGTGGGGTTTGGGGGTCACACCGCGGGGCTCATCCCCAGGCTCCTCCTGTTTCCCCCCCTTTCCCCCCCCCCTCACCCCGGGCAGACTCACCTCGGGCTGGAGCTGCCTCCTCATCCTCATCCTCCTCCTCCTCCCCGTCCCCGCCTGCACGGAGCCGAAAGGAAAAGGTGACGGAGCCGCTCTGGGGGGCGATGGAGCCCTCCCAGGACCCCCCACCCCCCGGGGGAGACCCCCGCGCCCACCCCCCGCGCCCACCCCCCGCGCCGGGGGTCTCACCGGGCCGGCAGCGCCGCTCGAAGTCCCCGCAGCAGCTGCCGAGGGTCCCGCAGCCCGGGTGACAGTGACACTCGTCCTCCTCGCTCGGGGCTTCCCCGCAGCGGCCCTCGCACGAGTCGGGGGCCGTGTACAGGTCTGGGGGGGGGGAGAAAAAACACCCGCGGGGGTCCTCAGGAGGGGCTCCCGAGCCGGGAACATCCCGTCCTGCCCCGACTCCCGCCTTGGAGCCGCCCCGGGCGTTTGTCGGGGCTCGGAGGTGACATCGGGGTGACATCTCCGCCCTGGCGTTGGGGACCCGCCGCGTCGGGGCCGTTCCCGGCAGGAAAACAGCCCGGTTTGCTCCTCCTGATTCACCGGGATGGTGCCGGGATGAGCAGGAACGCCCCGGGCCCTGCCCGAGGAGCTGCCGCATTCCAGACACCCTCGTCCGCAGCCCGGCCGTCCTTCCCACCGGGAAGTCCTTCCCGAGCTATTTATGCCAAACGAGCTGTTTATGTGACAAACGAGCTGTTTGTGTGACAAATGTGTTGCTGAGAACCTGCTTTGAGGCTAAAAATAGCAGCGAGTCGGGCTTTGAGGAGGGGGAGTGTCACCCTCAGAGGGATGAGGGACGCGGGTGTCACCCTCAGAGGGATAAGGGACGCGGGTGTCACTCTGAGAGGGACGAGGGACGCGGGTGTCACCCTCAGAGGGACGAGGGACACTCGTCATCCAGCCAGGAGAAGCTGCAGGAGCACGAGGGGTCGGGTTTGTGCTCAGGCAGCCCCGGGGGAAGCAGCTCCGGGCTCCTCCTCAGCTCCTGGTGGGAGCAGGAGGTGGTGGAAAAGCCACCCCGGCAGCCTTTGGTCCCGTCCAGGGAGGTGACCCTGTCCCAGGAAGGTGACCCTGTCCCAGGAAGGTGACCCTGCTCAGGTGACCCTCCTCAGGTGACCCTGTCCTAGAAGGGTGACCCTGTCCCAGGAAGGTGACCCTCTCCAAAGAATGTAACCCTGTCCCAGGTGACCCTCCCTCAGGAAGGTGACCCTCTCCAAAGAAAGCGACCCTTTCCCAGGAAGGTGACCCTTCTCAGGTGACCCTTTCCCAGCAAAGTGACCCTTTCCCATGAAGGTGACCCTGTCCCAGGAAAGCAATCCTTTCCCAGGAAGGTGACCCTTCTCAGGTGACCCTCTCCCAGGAAGGTGACCCTTCTCGGGTGACCCTCTCCCAGGACCCCTCTCCCAGGACACACCGAGGAGTCACATCCCAAGCGCTGCTGCCCTGCCAAGGGATCCCTGGAGGATCCCTGGAGGATCTCTGGAGGATCTCTGGAGGATCTCTGGAGGATCCCTGGAGGCTCCCTGGAGAATCCCTGGAGGATCTCTGGAGGATCCCTGGAGGATCCCTGGAGGATCTCTGGAGGATCCCTGGAGGATCTCTGGGGGCTCCTGGAGGATCCCTGGAGGATCTCTGGAGGATCCCTGGAGGCTCCCTGGAGGCTCAGGCGTGGCTGTCCCTGCCAACCCTGCAATCACCAACATCTGAGGCACCGCCGGGTTGCCCAATTCCAGCTCCAGCTCCAGGGGAAACGTGTCCTGGGGCAACTCCTGACACTGCACGTCCTGTGCCAGGACATCCAGGGGTGAGAGGGACATCCCAGGGAGGAGAGGGACATCCCAGTAGGGAGAGGGACATCCCAGGGAGGAGAGGGACATCCCAGCCAGGAGAGGGACATCCCAGGGGTGAGAGGGAGATCCCAGGAAAGAGAGGGACATCCCAGTAGGGAGAGGGACATCCAGGGAATCAGAGGGACATCCCAGGGGTGAGAGGGACATCCCAGCCAGGAGAGGGGCATCTAAGGGATGAGAGGGACATTCCAGGGGTGAGAGGGACATCCCAGGGATGAGGCTCAGGAAGGCCCTTTGGAGGAGGGTGGAGGTGGATTTTGGGGGTGCCCAGAGGGGATCAGTGGGGTGGGGGAGGCCCCACACCCAAAGGGGCTCTGTGAGGGCCCCAAGTGGGGTCTAAGGGGCACCCCGGGGGTCCCATGGGGCACCCAAGGGGGGTCCATGGGGCACCAAAAGGGGCACCCCACAGGACAGGGGAGTCCCAAGGGGGGTCTGTGGGGCACCAAAAGGGGCACCCCAGAGGACAGGGGGGGCTCAAGGGGGGTCTGTGGGTCACCCAAAGGGGCACCCCATGGGACAGAGGGGTCTCAAGGGGGGTCTGGGGGGCACCAAAAGGGGCACCCCACAGGACAGGGGGGTCGCAAGGGGGATCTGTGGGGCACCAAAGGGGCACCCCCAGAGGACAGGCGGGTCCCAAGGGGGGTCTGTGGGGCCGTGGCCACTCTGCTTCTCCTTCCCTGCAAATCCACTTCACACCAGAGGGATTTTAATGGGGGGGGGGGGTTGCTTTTGGTGGTCCTGGAGACACCTCAGAGCCTCTTGATCCCACCCGGGAGGCACTGGGAGCACCGGCAGGGAAGGGGTACCCGCGGGTGGGGTGGGTGACGCTCGTGCCCTCCAAGACCCCCCCACCCAGTCTGACCAGTCCCCCCCAGCCCCGGAGCTCCAACGGGGGGTCTCCATCTCAGACACACCCCCCGTGCCCGGGGCGGCCACGCCGGGGATAAATCACCTGGGATCACTCATCCCGGCTCCCGGGATCACTCCTCCCGGCTCCCGGAATCACTCATCCCGGTTCTCAGGATCACTCATCCCAGCTCCCGGGATCACTCATCCCAGCTCCCGGAATCACTCATCCCAGCTCCCGGGATCACTCATCCCAGCTCCCGGAATCACTCATCCCAGCTCCCGGAATCACTCATCCCAGCTCTCGGGATCACTCATCCCAGCTCTCGGGATCACTCATCCCCAGCTCTCGGGATCACTCATCCCGGCTCTCGAGATCACTCCTCCCGGCTCGTTTTCCAGCGGGATTGTGCAAGGGGGAGCTGCCCACACATCACTCACCCGAGTGAAGCCCGAGCAGGTCCCGGCCCCCCCCCGGGGCTGAGGGGTGACTCAGAGGGGCCACTCAGGGAGCTCTCGGAGGAGCCACCTCAGCGTCACCTCCCCCTCCCCGGGGCTGTCCCCTGCCCGGGGAACGGCCCTAAAGAACCCCGGGGACACCCCCCCACCCCCGGGGTCACGGTTAGAGGGGCTGAGGGACATTTTGGGGAGGTTTTTGGGATACTGGGAGAGCTGGAGGAGGAGTCTCCCACCACCCCAAATCCCTACAGAGCCACTGCCCACTCTTGATAATCAAATTGAAGGGGGCTGAGGAAGATTCTGGGGAGGTTTTAGGGATGCTGGGAGAGCTGGATGAAGTGTTTCCCAGCACTGAGGAGCTTTTTGGGATGCTGGGAGAGCTGGAGGTGTCTCCCAGCACAGGGAAAGGCTCCTCCTGGCACAGGCACGACCCCAAATCCCTGCAGAGCCACTGCCCACCCTCGATAGTCAAATTCAAGGGGGCTGAGGGAGATTTTGGGGAGGTTTTGGGGCCACTGGGAGAGATTTTTGGAGCACTGAGGAGCTTTTGGGATGCTGGGAGAGCTGGAGGTGTCTCCCACCACCCCAAATCCCTACAGAGCCACTGCCCACCCTCGATGGTCACAGTTAGAGGGGCTGAGGGAGATTTTGGGGAGGTTTTTGAGGCTCTTGGAGAGCTGCAGGAGGTGTCTCCCAGCACAGGGAAAGGCTCTTCCTGGCACAAGCACGACCCCAAATCCCTACAGAGCCACTGCCCACCCTCGATAGTCAAATTCAAGGGGGCTGAGGGAGATTTTGGGGAGGTTTTGGGGCCGCTGGGAGAGATTTTTGGAGCACTGAGGAGCTTTTGGGGATGCTGGGAAAGCCGGATGAGGTGTGTCCCAGCACCAAATCCCCGCAGAGCCACTGCCCACCCTCGATAGTCAAATTTAAAGGGGCTGAGGGAGATTTTGGGGAGGTTTTGGGGCCGCTGGGAGAGCTGCAGGAGGTGTCTCCCAGCAGGGGTGGGAGATGGTTGGGATGTGACGGAGTTTTCCCGGCGGCTCTCCCGGTTTGGGACACGGGGCTGAGTCACAGCCCGTCCCCAAGGCCTGGCCTGACTCAAGCCCAGCTCAAGGCCCGGCCTGGCCCCTGAAAGGGCGTCTTTGAAGGACAAACGAGCCCCACACGAGGATGTTTTACAGCCTGAGCTTCCCAAAGCTTGGAGTGACGCCTCCCGCTCCTCCGATCCACACGGAACTATCCCTGTGGGACAACCAGGGGAAATCTCCCCCCCCCCTTGTCCTGCCCAGACGAGGAGAAGTGAAGTTACTCCAGGTCCACCAGGCAGATCCATCAAGCACCGACCCCAGCCCAGCCAGGAGCTCCTTATCCCGGTTTTCCCTCTGGAATGACTCGCAGGGAACAGGGAAAACCCTCCTGCTCCCACCCCAGCAGCAGCTGGAGCTCCTTGTCTTGCCCAACTCCCCGTCACTCGTCCCGAGGGGAGCCGGGAAACAGCAGATCCGGAGCGTTGGGAGCGTCGGGAGTGACGAAATTCCCGCCTCGCAAGTGGGGGCACAGGTCACGTTCTGAGCAAGAGGGATCCCGGGATTCCCACCCCCGGGATGCTCCTGGAAGCCACAGCTCCCGTTCCTCATCCCTCCAAACCCCTCCGGAGCACCGGGAAGGGGAGGGAAGGGGAGGGAAGGGAAGGGAAGGGAAGGGAAGGGAAGGGAAGGGAAGGGAAGGGAAGGGAAGGGAAGGGAAGGGAAGGGAAGGGAAGGGAAGGGAAGGGAAGGGAAGGGAAGGAAGGGAAGGGAAGGGAAGGGAAGGGAAGGGAAGGGAAGGGAAGGGAAGGGAAGGGAAGGGCACCAGGTGGACAAGGATGAAGACCAAGGAATGTCAACCCATGAGGAGATGGAAAAACCAGGCAATGTCAGCCCAGGAGGAGATGGGAAAAGCAGGGAATGTCAGCCCAGGAGGAGAGGATAAACCTGGGAATGTCAGCCCAGGAGGAGAGGGATAAACCTGGGAATGTCAGCCCAGGAGGAGAGGGATAAATCTGGGAATGTCAGCCCAGGAGGAGAGGGATAAACTTGGGAATCTCCACCCGGAGGAGACAGAGACATCGGGGAATCTCCAGTCCCGGATAAACCACATCCCAGGCCGAGCCCCCCGGACCTCGAGGGGGACCTCCCAGCCTGGACACTTCCCACTCCCTTTTCCCTGTGTTCCCAAACCTCCCGGGGAACCAGCTGTCCCAGCCCAGCCCAGCTCCTGGTTTTTGGGCAGCCCTGTCCCCCACCCTCCTCTCCCAACCCACTTCCCGTGGGATGCGGCGGGAGCTCTGACCCCCCCCCCCGTCCCCCCAACTCCCCAAAATTACTCACGGCCGGACACGCAGCCCCAGGGCGATCCCCGCCCCCAGCAGCAGGATCCAGGGGCTCCATGACCGCCGGGAATGCCGGGCGGGAATGCCGGAGCTTCCCGGTGCTTCCCGGTGCTCCCTGTTATATGCGGGTGCCCCCCCCGGGATCGCGGGGGGGGGTGGGTGGGTGGAGGGAGGAGTTTGGTGCCATCCGAGGGCTCCACGGGGCAAAGGCTGCGCCCAAAAAACTTCCCCAAAACTCATTAGGAGCGCGCCCTTAATTACAGGCTGCCCGCCCGGCGCGGGAGCGGGGCTGGTAAAATCCAGTATTATCCCCGGCCCTGCTCCGCTCCCGGGGGAAGGGGGGGAGGGGAGGGAGGGAAGGGGGGGGATCGGGAGCGCGGGGGAGAGGGACTCGGGGGGGGGGGGGGTCGGTGAGGGGGACCCCTCGATGTTGAGCTGGACCGGCGTTTTGGGGTTTTTGGGGGGTGACGAAGCCCCCTCCCCCGAGCTCCGGGGAGGTTGTGACCCCCCCTCCAGGTCCTCCGGGAAACCCCAATTCCCAGCTTTTGGGTCATCCCGGGTTTTTTTGGGGTCATCTGTCCCCTCCCCCCCCGCATGCCCCAGGGGTCTGTGGGGGCAGCTCGGTGGCCAGAGCCGGGGTCTGCACCCCCGGGTGGGTACCAAGAGGAGGGGACACCCCCGGGTGGGTACAGGAGGAGGGGGGCACCCCCCGGGTGGGTCCCAGGAGGAGGGGGCACCCCCCGGGTGGGTCCCAGGAGGAGGGGGCACCCCCGGGTGGGTACAGGAGGAGGGGGCACCCCCCCGGGGTGGGTCCCAGGAGGAGGGGACACCCCCGGGGTGGGTGCCAGGAGGAGGGGGGCACCCCCGGGGTGGGTCCCCAGGGGAGGGGGACACCCCCGGGGTGGGTGCCAGGAGGAGGGGACACCCCCCGGGGTGGGTGCCAGGAGGAGGGGGCACCCCCCCGGGGGTGGGTACAGGAGGAGGGGGGCACCCCCGGGGTGGGTACAGGAGGAGGGGGCACCCCCGGGTGGGTGTGGGGGGGGCTGTGCCGGGAGGAACAAAGGGCAGCTCAGCCTGGATCCAAACATTCCTCTATTGCTCCGCTCTCCATGTTCCCCCCTCCTCACCCCGGAGACCCCCCCGGATCCCGCTGCCCCTGCACCTCGTGCCAGCTCCATGCCCACAGGGAAGAGCTCTGGGATGGATCCGGAGCCCGGGGGGATCCCCAGAGCAGGGCCAGGGGCTGCACATCCCTGAGCCAGGGTCCATATCCTGCTCCAGGGTCACATCCTGATCCAGGGTCACATCCCTGCTCCAGGGTCACATCCCTGCTCCAGGGTCCATATCCTGCTCCAGGGTCCATATCCTGACCCAGGGTCACATCCTTGATCCGGGGTCACATCCCTGCTCCAGGGTCATATCCTTCTCCAGGGCCCCACATCCAGCTCCAGGGCCCCACATCCTTCTCCAGGGCCCCACATCCAGCTCCAGGGCCCCACATCCTTCTCCAGGCCCCACATCCTTCTCCTGAGCCCCACATCCTTCTCCTGAGCCCCACATCCAGCTCCAGGGCCCCATATCCTTCTCCTGAGCTCCATATCCAGCTGCAGGGCCCCACATCCTTCTCCAGGGCCCCACATCCAGCTGCAGGGCCCCATATCCAGCTGCAGGGCCCCACATCCTTCTCCTGAGCCCCACATCCAGCTCCAGGGCCCCACATCCAGCTCCAGGACCCCACATTCTTCTCCAGGGCCCCACATCATTCTCCAGGGCCCCACATCCTTCTCCTGAGCCCCACATCCTTCTCCAGGGCCCCACATCCTTCTCCAGGGCCCCACATCCTTCTCCAGGCCCCACATCCTTCTCCTGAGCCCCACATCCTTCTCCTGAGCCCCACATCCAGCTCCAGGGCCCCATATCCTTCTCCTGAGCTCCATATCCAGCTGCAGGGCCCCACATCCTTCTCCAGGGGCCCCACATCCAGCTCCAGGGCCCCACATCCAGCTCCAGACCCCACATCCAGCTCCAGGGCCCCGGGCCCTCCCTCCCTCAGGGCTCCAGGTCCCGGGAGAGCCGCAGCAGCTCCTTCTGGCTGTCGATGGCGTGGAGGTGCTGCAGGAATTCCCAGGTGGACACGGGGCTCCTCCCGCTCAGGGACTGCTCCGAGCCTGGGGGACAGCGGGGCAGGGCTGGGGCAGGGCTGGGGCAGGGCTGGGACCCTCTGCAATCCCGTGGGAACAGCCCAGGGATCCCCCTGCCCTGCCCTGCACCCCCTCTGAACCTCTGCATCACCCCTGGGCTGGCTCATGGATCCCATCCATTCCCTTGGCCATGGATCCCAACCCTTCCCTTCTCCTGGCTCATGGATCCCATCCATTCCCTTCTCCTGGCTCATGGATCCCATCCCTTCCCTTGGCCATGGATCCCACCCATTCCCTTCCCTTGGCCATGGATCCCATCCCTTCCCTTCTCCTGGCTCATGGATCCCATCCCTTCCCTTCTCCTGGCTCATGGATCCCATCCATTCCCTTCTCCTGGCTCATGGATCCCACCCATTCCCTTGGCTCATGGATCCCCCATTCCCTTGGCCATGGATCCCCATCACAGGGTGGGGGGGGTGGGGACCCCCAAACTTACACGTGGAGATCCTGAGGGCCTTGGGATCCTCCTGCCGGGGGGGGGGAGCGGCTCCTCAGGGGGGACAGCGGGGCTGGGGGGGGACACACAGAGAGGGGGGGGCTCAGCCCATCCCTGGGGGGGCACAGAGAGCAGGGGGGGCTCAGCCCCATCCCTGGGGGGGCACAGAGAGCAGGGGGGGCTCAGCCCCATCCTTGGGGGTCCAGGGGGGGGCTCAGCCCCATCTCTGGGGGGGCTCAGCCCCACTCCTGGGGGTGCAGGGGGGACTCAGCCCCACTCCTGGGGGTGCAGGGGGGGCTCAGCCCCACTCCTGGGGGGTGCCCGCAGAGCGCGGGGGGGGGCTCAGTCCCCTCCCCACCCCTCCACCCCCCCCAAAATCACTCACGGTGGGCGTGGCCGCGGCAGCGCTGCAAGACCCGCGCGGTCTTTGCCATCATGTGCTGGGGGACGGGCACGGAGTCACCCCCTGCCCCACCCTTCCCTTCCCCTGCCCACCCCTCCCTCCCCTGCCCACCCCTGCCCTGCCCACCCCTCCCTTCCCCTCCCCTGCCCTCCCCTCCCCTCCCCTGCCCACCCCTCCCTTCCCTTCATGTGCTGGGGACGGGCACGGAGTCACCCCCCTGCCCACCCCTGCCCTGCCCTGCCACCCCTTCCCCTCCCCTGCCCACCCCTCCCTGCCCTGCCCATCCTTCCCAGGCTGGGAAACCCCCGATCCCTGCGGCTGCAGGACCCCCCCGAGCCCCCCCGAGGGGTCCTGGCTGCGGGAAAAGGGGGGGGACCACCCTCCCCTGTGGCTCCAGGGGCAATCAGAGACCCCCCGAGACCCCCCCGAGGGGTCCTGGCTGTGGGTAGAGGGGGGACCACCCTCCCCTGTGGCTTCAGGGGCAACCACGACCACCCCAAGACCCCCCCGAGACCCCCCCGAGGGGTCCTGGCTGTGGGTAGAGGGGGGGACCACCACCCTCTGTGGCTTCAGGGGCAACACACAACCACCCCGAGACCCCCCCCCCAGGGGTCCCTGGTGGTGGGTAGAGGGGGGACCACCCTCGCCTGTGGCTTCAGGGGAAACCACAACCCCCCTCGAGACCCCCTCGAGACCCCCCCCAGGGGTCGTGGCTGTCGGGGCTGTCGGGGGAGCAGTGCCAGCCCCACGGAGATGTCCCGGATGGGCATCCCGGGGGGTGGGGGCACAGCAGGGCCCCTCGGGGGGGGTCCCCGGGGGTCCCCCACTCACCATCTTCTCAAAGTTGATGAGGTTCTCGGCCCACGTGCAGTTCCCCTCGTGGAATGAACGTCATGTCTGGGGGGCGGGGGGGGGGGATTTGGGGGTCAGGGGGGCTTCCCAAACCCTGGGAAAGGCTGGATGCATCCCAAGGGGGGCTCAGGACCCCCCCCCGACCCTGGGAAAGGCTGGATGGATCCAAAGGGGGGGCCCAGGACCCCCCCCCCCGACCCTGGGAAAGGCTGGATGGATCCCAAGGGGGGGCTCAGGACCCCCCCCCCCCAACCCTGGGAAAGGCTGGATGGATCCCAAGGGGGGCTCAGGACCCACCCCCGACCCTGGGAAAGGCTGGATGGATCCAAAGGGGGGGCCCAGGACCCCCCCCCGACCCTGGGAAAGGCTGGATGGATCCAAAGGGGGGCTCAGGACCCCCCCCCGACCCTGGGAAAGGCTGGATGCATCCCAAGGGGGGTTCAGGACCCCCCCCCGACCCTGGGAAAGGCTGGATGGATCCCAAGGGGGGGCTCAGGACCCCCCCCCCGACCCACCTTTGAGGAGCAGGGGCACGAAGGGGATGAGGGGGGGGGCTCATCTTGGCCACGGCCAGGCGATAGACACGGTGGTTCCACGAGGGGTCCTGGGGGCAGAGCGGGGGGGGCCTCAGGGGGGGCCCGGACCCCCCCCCCAGCCCTTCTCCAGGGGGACAATCCCCCCGGGAAAGGGGGAAGGGGCTGCACTCACCAGCATCCGCTCCAGCGCCGAGTGCAGCTTCCGGACCTTGTGGGGCAACCTCTGCTCGGGGAGGGGGGCACCGGGCTGGGGACCCCCCCGGCTCTGCCACCCCTGAGACCCCCCCCCAGGGCTTTCCCACCCCTGAAAATCCCCAACCCTCCCACCCCTGAGACTCCCAGGGCTCATCCACCCCTGAGACCCCCCCCCAGGGCTCTCCTACCCCTGAGACCCCCCAGGACTCCCCCCACCCCCGAGACCCCCCCCAGGGCTCTCCTACCCCTGAGACCCTCCAGGGCTTTCCCCACCCCTGAGACCCCCCCAGGGCTCTCCTACCCCTGAGACCCTCCAGGGCTTTCCCACCCCTGAGCCCCCCCCCAGTTCTCCCACCCCTGAAATCCCCAACCCTCCCACCCCCGAGACCCCCAGGGGCTCCCCCACCCCCTGAGACCCCCCCCCAGTTCTCCCACCCCTGAAATCCCCAACCCTCCCACCCCTGAGACCCCCAGGGTTCTCCCACCCGAGACCCCCCCCGGCTCTCCCACCCCCTGACACCCCCCCCACCATGTCTCCCAGCCCTGAGACCCCCCCAATTCTCCCCCCCAAGACTCCCCCACTCTCTCATCCCTGAGACCCCCCCAGCTCTCCCACCCCCGAGACCCCCCCCAGAGATCTCCCACCCCCAAGACCCCCCCCAACTCTCCCACCCTCGAGACCCCCCCCAATTCTCCCCCCCAAGACTCCCCCACTCTCTCATCCCTGAGACCCCCCCTGCTCTCTCATCCCCGAGACCTCCCAGAGCTCTCCCACCCCTGAGACCCCCCCAGGGCTCCCCCATCCCTGAGACCCCCCCAGAGCTCTCCCACCCCTGAGACCCCCCAGAGCCTCTCCCCCCCCATCCCCCGCAGCTCTCTCCCCCCAGCCCCCCCCAGCTCTTCCCCCCCTTGAGACCCCCCCAGCTCTCCCCCCCAGCCCCCCCAGCTCTCCCCCCAGCCCCCCCCCCCCAGCACCCCCCGACCTCCCAGGTCCGGGCCAGGCGGGTCACCGCCGTGTTGCTGATCCCGAACATCACCGCGAAGAAGGAATTGAGGTTCTTCTGCTCCTTCAGGCTGCGGGAGGGGAGGGGACGGGACAGGGATAGAGAGGGGACAGGGAGGGGATAGAGAGGGGACAGGGAGGGGACAGGGAGGGGATAGAGAGGGGACAGGGATAGAGAGGGGATAGAGAGGGGATAGAGAGGGGACAGGGATGGGATAGAGAGGGGACAGGGATGGGACAGGGAGGGGACAGGGAGGGGATAGAGAGGGGACAGGGAGGGGACAGGGAGGGGATAGAGAGGGGATAGAGAGGGGATAGGGATAGAGAGGGGATAGGGATAGAGAGGGGATAGAGAGGGGATAGAGAGGGGACAGGGATGGGACAGGGAGGGGACAGGGAGGGGATAGAGAGGGGACAGGGAGGGGACAGGGAGGGGATAGAGAGGGGATAGAGAGGGGATAGGGATAGAGAGGGGATAGGGATAGAGAGGGGATAGAGAGGGGATAGAGAGGGGACAGGGATGGGACAGGGAGGGGGACAGGGAGGGGACAGGGAGGGGACAGGGAGGGGAGAGGGGTGGGATAGGGATGGGGACAGGGAGGGGACAGGGAGGGGACAGGAAGGGGGAAGGGGATGGGGACAGGGATGGGAGAGGGAAGGGGACAGGGTTAGAGATGGGGACAGTGACAGGACCAGAATAGGATCCGAAAAGGGACAGGGATGGGGACAGGGACAGGACCAGAATAGGATCCGGAAAAGGGACAGGGATGGGGACAGGGACAGGACCGAGACAGGAATTGGGGACAGGGACAGGACGGGGTCAGGACCAGGAACAGGGATGGGGACAAGGCTGGGGCCAGGGCCGGGAACGGGATCCCCTCGGGGTCAGGAGCAGGAACGGGAACGGGAACGGGATCCCCTCGGGGTCAGGAGCAGGGTCAGGAACGGGATCCCCTCGGGGTCAGGAGCAGGGTCGGGAATGGGATCCCCTCGGGGTCAGGAGCAGGGTCAGGAACGGGATCCCCTCGGGGTCAGGAGCAGGGCCAGGAACGGGATCCCCTCGGGGTCAGGAGCAGGGTCGGGAATGGGATCCCCTCGGGGTCAGGAGCAGGAACAGGAACGGGATCCCCTCGGGGTCAGGAGCAGGGTCGGGAACGGGATCCCCTCGGGGTCAGGAGCAGGGCCAGGAACGGGAACGGGATCCCCTCGGGGTCAGGAGCAGGGTCGGGAACGGGATCCCCTCGGGGTCAGGAGCAGAAACGGAACGGGAACGGGATCCCCCTCGGGGTCAGGAGCAGGAACGGGAACGGGAACGGGATCCCCTCGGGGTCAGGAGCAGGGCCGGGGGCCGGGGCCGGGCGGTCGGGGCTGGGGGCTGCCCCCCGCTCTGTCCCCCCGGGGGGACGCCGGGCACTCACTGAGCCGCCACCTTGATGAACTTGCGCAGGAGCCGCGCCCGCCGCGCGGGGTCGGGGCAGAGGCACAGCTCGGTGGCCACCCAGAACTGCAGCTCCTGGAAGCGCCGCAGCGCCCGCTCCAGGTTGGCCGCGCTCACCTCCGGCAGCCGCGGCGGCCCCACGATGTAGTGGATCATCTCCACCTGCGACCCCAGCCCTGCAGGTCAGGGGGGTCCCAAAACCCCAAATCCACCCTCCCCGCGGCCCCACAATGTGATCCCCCAACCCCTGGATCAGGGGGAGCCCAAATCCCCCCTCCCTGCGGCCCCACGATGTAGTGGATGGATCATCTCCACCTGTGACCCCATCCTCGGGTCAGAAGGGCCCAAAACCCCAAATCCACCCTCCTCGCATCCCCACGATGTAGTGGATCATCTCCACCTGCGACCCCATCCCCACGGGTCAGGGGGGACCCAAAACCCCAAATCCCCCCTCCTGGCAGCCCCAAAATCCCCCTTCCTGGCAGCCCCAAAATCCCCCCTCCTGGTGGTCCCACAATGGAGTGGATGGATCATCTCCACCTGTGCCCCCATCCTCGGGTCAGGGGGGACCCAAAACCCCAAATCCCCTCTCCTGGTGGCCCCAAAATCCCCCCTCCTGGTGGCCCCACGATGTAGTGGATGGATCATCTCCACCTGCGACCCCGTCCTCGGGTCAGGGGGGACCCAAATCCCCCCTCCTGGTGGCCCCAAAATCCCCCCTCTCTGCAGCCCCACGATGTAGTGCATGGATCATCCCCACCTGTGCCCCCATCCCCGGGTCAGGGGGTTCCCCAAACCCCAAATCCCCCCTCCCTGCGGCCCACGATGTAGTGGATGGATCCCTGCAGGTCAGGGGGTCCCTAAACCCCAAATCCCCCCTCCCTGTGACCCCACAATGTAGTGGATGGATCATCCCCACCTGTGCCCCCATCCCTGCAGATCAGAGGGGTCCCCAAACCCCAAATCCCCCCTCCCTGCAGCCCCACAACATGGTGGATGGATCCCTGCAGATCAGAGGGGTCCCCAAACCCCAAATCCCCCTCCCTGCAGCCCCACGATGTAGTGGATGTATCCCTGCAGGTCAGGGGGTCCCCAAACCCCAAATGCCCCTCCCTGCGGCCCCAGGATGTAGTGGATGGATCCCTGCAGGTCAGGGGGGTCCCCAGACCCCAAATCCCCCTCCCTGCAGCCCCACAATGTAGTGGATGTATCCCTGCAGGTCAGGGGGTCCCCAAACCCCAAATCCCCCCTCCCTGCAGCCCCACAATGTAGTGGATGGATCCCTGCAGGTCAGGGGGGTCCCCAGACCCCAAATCCCCCTCCCTGCAGCCCCACAATGTAGTGGATGTATCCCTGCAGGTCAGGGGGGTCCCCAAACCCCAAATGCCCCTCCCTGCTCCCCAGACCTGGTGGATGCTGCGGAAGAGGTCCCAGTCGTGCTCGGTGAGGTGACTGGCGAGCTCCTTGGAGCTGAGCAGGTCCAGGGTCTCGGAGGAGCCCACGCGGGGGCCCAGCTGCTCAGGGTGGGGGGTCTGCGACAGGAGAGGACCCCCCCGAGCCCCCCTGCCCTTAAAACCAGCCCCCAGAGGGATGGACACCCCCGACCCGGCCCCGCTCGGGGGGTGGCACAGGGCTGCCCACCCCCGGGACCCCCCTCCCTCCTGCCCTTCAAACCAGCCCCTTCCTGGGCAGGGGTGGACACCCCAACCCAGGGGCACCCCAAAACCTCCCCGGGGGCTCTGCACGGCGCTGCCCACCCCCGGGACCCCCCTCCCTCCTGCCCTTCAAACCAACCCCTTCCCAGGCAGGGATGGACACCCCAACCCAGGGGCACCCCAAACCCTGCTCAGGGGGTGGCACAGGGCTGCCCACCCCTGAGACCCCCCTCCTGCCCTTCAAACCAGTCCCTTCCCAGGCAGGGATGGACACCCCAAAGCCGAGGGCACCCCAAACCCTGACCAGGGGGGTCTGCACGGTGCTGCCCACCCCCGGGACCCCCCAATGCCACCTGCCCTTAAAACCAACCCTTTCCCTGGGGAAAGACACAGGGAGGGATGGACACCCCCAACCCCAGGGCACCCCAAACCCCACTCAGGAGTGTCTGCACGGCACTGCCCACCCCCAGGACCCCCCAATCCCACCTGCCCTTAGCAAAGCACCCCCTTCCCATGGGAAAGACAAACGGAGGGGTGGACATCCCTAAAAACCCACCCCCTTCCCCTGGGGAAAGACACAGGGAGGGATGGATACCCCAACCAGGGGCACCCCAAACCCTCCCCGGGGGGTCTGCACGGCACTGCCCACCCCCAGGACCCCCCCAGTCCCACCTGCCCTTAGCAAAGCACCCCCTTCCCCAGGGAAGGACACAGGGAGGGACGGACACCCCCAACCCAGGGGGCACCCCAAACCCTGCCCGGGGGCTCTGTACGGCGCTGCCCACCCCCCCGCCCGCCCCCCCAGCCCCTCACCAGGCCGCCCAGCTCCTCCGGGCTCACGGCAAAGAGCCTCTCGTTGAGCCCCAGCGCCGTGAACACGCCCGTGGCGTCCGGGGGCAGCCGCGCCTTGTCTGGGGGGGGACACGGGACCAGATCCCGATCCCGGCCGGGCACGGGCAGGGAAATGCCCCCCCCCCGGCCCCTGGACAATGCACTGACCTCCGGAGGAGTTCACCTTGACCAGGACGTGCTCGCCGGGCCCCCCCGAGGCGCGGGGCCAGCGCCCGCAGCACCTCCCGCACCGAGGCGGCCACGGGCAGCACCGTCACCAGGCACGAGTGGTCGGCGCGGTAGATCTCGTAGGGCACTGCGGGGGGGGGAAAGGGGGCTTTGGTGTCGCGGCAAGCGGCGGGGGACTGTCCCTGGGGGTGGCACTGCCTTTGTCCTGCGCTCTCAGGGCACAGGGGACAGACCCCCGGGGTGGCACTAAATTTGTCCTGCGCTCTGGTGGCACAGGGGATGGTCCCTGGGGGTGGCACTGCCTTTGTCCTGCGCTCTCGGCACAGGGGACTGTCCCCAGGGGTGGCATTACCTTTGTCCTGCACTCTCAGGGCACAGGGGTGGCATTACCTTTGTCCTGCGCTCTCAGGGCACAGGGGACAGACCCCAGGGGTGGCATTACCTTTGTCCTGCGCTCTCAGGGCACAGGGGACAGACCCCCGGGGTGGCATTACCTTTGTCCTGCGCTCTCAGGGCACAGCCGCCGTCCGGAGCCGCCTCCTCCGCGCTGCCGAGCCACGGCCCCGCGCTCCGAGCCTGGGGGGAAGGGAAGGGGGGACGGGCTGGGAGGGGGCGGCCCCACCCCCCAGACCTCCAGCTGGGGGGCCCAGGTGCCCAAAAACACCCCCTGGCACCCCCAGGGCGGTCCCTACCAGGGGTTGGGTTGGGGGGACACGGGTGGCCCACATCCCCACCCTCACATGCCCTGTCACCCCCAGGGTGGTCCCACATCCCCACACACCCCCCTGTCACCCCCAGGGCAGTCCCACATCCCCCACACACCCCCTGTCACCTCCAGGGCCGTCCCACATCCCCCCCAGGGCGGTCCCACATCCCCAGACACCCCCTGTCACCCCCAGGGTGGTCCCACATCCCCACACACCCCCTGTCACCCCCAGGGCGGTCCCACATCCCCACACACCCCCCGTCACCCCAAGGGTGGTCCCACATCCCCACACACACACCCTGCCCCCCCCAAGGTGGTCCCACATCCCCCAGACACCCCCTGTCACCCCCAGGGCGGTCCCACATCCCCCTCAGGGTGGTCCCACATCCCCCACACACCCCCCTGTCACCCCCAGAGCAGCCCCAGCTCCCCCCCAGGGTGGTCCCCACCTTGGGCTGGGGGGGACCCGCTGCCGTCGCCGTTCTCCAGCCTGGGGGAGGATGAAGGGGGAGGATGAAGCCCAGACACACAATTCCCCCTCCCCCCAGGATTTTGGGCCCCCCCAAGCCCCCCCTACCCCACCGGGACCCTCCCCACGGCTGGGAACCCCCTCCCCCCGCCTGGGGACGAGGGGGGCGACAATCCCTGCCCTGGGAAACACAACGGGGGGGGACACGGGGACACAACGGGGGACAGGACACGGGGACACAACGGGGGGGGCAGGACATGGGGACACAACGGGGGGGGACACGGGGACACAACGGGGGATGGGACAGGGATGGGACA